>NC_057354.1:97517986-97825819 GCF_016509475.1 Prionailurus bengalensis
TCTAATAGTTATGCCCATAATGTAATACAGAGTTTTAAAAATATACTTAATGTGAATTTTACTAGCACTGAATAAAAATATAGTTTTTTCCTCTGTAGTCTCCAGAAACAATGAACCTATTACTGCTTTTATTATCATTTTTGGCCAATAAGATAATGGGTAGTGGCATCTGACTTTTAATTCACTTTGCATTTCCCTAGCTTCTAGACAATTTGAACAGCTTTTAGTGGTTATTTTTCTCTTTACATTAGTGACTGCCTGTTTATATCTTTTCTGCCTATTTTTCTGTTGTGCTTTTTTGGTCTTTTTTTTCCTGATGAATTTCCCAATCTCTTTATTAAACTTACAATCATTCACTAATTATTGGCCATATGCATTGCCAATATTTAATTGCAATCTATTATTTATATTTTATTTCAGAATAGATTAAGTTATATCAAAATTTAAATGTTTATAGTCACATATTATTAGCTTTTTTAAGCATTGCTATTCTCTGATAGAAATAGGAGTCCTAGCCACAAATGAATCCTCCATATTAATCGAGAAGTTAAGGAGAAATTAATAATATTGAAAAAGCATTAGCTGGCTTATATGCATATAATTTAGTATAAAAGCAACTACAAAGTCTGGACAGAATTTCACAAAAGATTATACAGAAAAGTTGAAGAGGAAAAAATTAAAAAAAAAATCTTTGATGTACTTTGCAATTGCCTTAATGTTTGGCTTGGAATTTTTTATCAGATCTTTTATATTCTTAAGGAAATCTTCAAATAGGGAACATAAGTAGGCAGCAGCTCCACTACTCACCATTTTACCCTAAGAGTTTCGAACTTCTTTTCTGAAAAACTGATTGTTTGATACAATACATTATTCATCCTTCTCTATCATTCATTCACCCCTAAACCATTGCTTATATGAACATGACTGTATTAAGTAATATGATAACTGCTATTCATTGGTCTCATTTCCTGCTGTGCAACATAAGAAGGTAGATACTTTAACAAATATCATCACAGTAAGTTTAAAGAAGCAACTATTATTTGTGAAATGATTATTACAAATTAAAAAATAATAATGTTCAGTTGATCATAATGAGACATGGTTGTTTGAAAGTTTTTCTGTAATAAGCAAATGTGTGATTTTAATGTAGTCATAGTCACAAATTACCCTCTTAAACATAGACAAGGGATTTGCACATTTAAGGAATTATGAATTATTGAAAAGTGCTCAGGGCTAAATTGGCTAAGAGTGCATGTTAATTGAGCAGTCAGGGTCTTCATACACAAAATAGCTCACAGCCAAAAGTGAATGGTTTTCAAAAGTGAAATTGAAGAGTCAGTTGAATTGCAGACCACTGTACATCTTCTGCCAACACATTCTTTTCATGACTAAGAACATTATGTTGGGAAATGAATGAGTTGCTTCAGGACAATATTAGAAACTGTTTCAACATTAAGACTGTAGGTCACAAGATGAACACGATGGGTTTCTTTTTCTGTGATTAAAATTGATCATAAAGTACTTCATCTTATAGGGTTTAAAGCTATTGCAAAAAGTTTTAGTGATTTTGGTCATGAAAGATCATGACTATAAGTCGTATTTCAAATTAACTGTAGCCTATATAATTTAGAATCTTTAGCACTATGAATACTTACAGGCGTAGAAGAAGTACCTAATTAACAATGCAGTGATTTAATATTTTAAATACTCTCTTTAATAGCAGTTTAAATGTGATATACATTCTTGTTGGGGTAGATTGCCAGGAAATAGTGAGGTGGGACTATAACAATGAGATATATTTAGAAAGACATAGAGAAAGCTGAAATGAAGCAGTCATTAGGATAACTTTGTTCCTGAATAGTCTAGGGACCAGGCCAAGCTTGGTCAGTAATATCTATGAGGGCACTAAAAAGTGCACATGTGCATGTGTATGTGTGTGTATGAGAGACAAAGAGAGAAAATGAGAGAGAGAGAGAGAGAGAGAGAGATCAACGAGGCTAAAACGGGGGCATTTGGCTATCACTAGGCTAATCAATCACCATAGTGTCAAAGTAATACTGGGTCAGGAGGGAAAATGAATTAATTGAGGTAAGAAGGTTGGAAGCCAGGAAAGTAGATCAACCAGTGGGTCAAATTAGGGGAATTAAAGAGAAGATTTATGAAACAAGCCAAATATGGTGTGAGTGATAGACATGAAAATTGGCAAAATAATTATTCCAATGCCATCCATCATTGGGAATCACTTTTGTGAGTCACAGTTTCTAAAAGTGACTTCATGACCCTAGGACTACTTGACCTATATAATTACACAAACCTTTTTACGGATAGGTACTTTATAAGGCTTATGAATGGCAAGCCCACTGCTTTGCCACAATTGTCTCCCTTTGACACCTAAGTCTGCATTGTTAAATTTTTACATTAAAATGGGAAGCCCTGATGTCTTCATTAAATCTGAGATGAGTCGTTATGTGTACATCTTGAAGCTATAAATAAATAATATAAATTTGGCCATTATTTTTTTAAATTTAATTTATGTAATAAAAACCAACTTTGTAATGAAAGTTGCCTTTTACTAGGAACCCTTCATGTTTTAGGAATTTTATATGCTTTTCTGTCTTCTCATAGAAAAACAAATTAAAAGGAGAGGGAACTAAAGTTTTAGTAGGTGGAATCACTTATCTAGAATCATATTTGAAAATGGCTGTTCCAGGATTCATTCCCAGGTCTGTGTGTCTCCAAAGCATAGACTCTTGATTATTTATTTTGTCCTGTGATATCACATGATCAGCTGAGGTGTACATTAAAAGTACAGATTCAGAAAAGGTTGGTATAAATCCTCAGAGAAAAATCCAGAGCAAGCAACTAGGGATATGAGAAATGATTCCCAAACTTCTGATTTTTTTTTTTTTTTTTTTGGTGGAGAACAAAATATCCCAATAAAGAAGATCATCAAATAATGCCCTTTGTTGGGGCTGTGTCAGAGAGTAGCCCCAGGCAGAATTGCCTTCATTATTGTTTTCTTCTTTATTACTGTCTTTGTGTGGCCTTTAAAGCTAATAGACTAATCTTGTATTCAGATATATTATTCCAAGCAGAAAATGAGGGTATCTAATTTATCCCAGTTTACCTGGGACTGTCTCCTTTTGCCTGAGACTTTCTGTTTTAACATTGAGATTCCCATGTTCCTGGAACACCCTAAGAAACCAGAATGATTGGCTACCCTATTTGAGGTATAATATAAGGAGAGATAGTGTGGGGATAAATCAACTTCCAAATGAAAACATCTTAAGAACATTGAAGTTCACGTGGTTCAAACTGTGGTAGTTTGGGGCGCCTGGGTGGCGCAGTCGGTTAAGCGTCCGACTTCAGCCAGGTCACAATCTCGCGGTCCGTGAGTTAGAGCCCCGCATCAGGCTCTGGGCTGATGGCTCAGAGCCTGGAGCCTGTTTCCGATTCTGTGTCTCCCTTTCTCTCTGCCCCTCCCTCGTTCATGCTCTGTCTCTCTCTGTCCCAAAAATAAATAAACGTTGAAAAAAAAAAACTGTGGTAGTTTACAAATAAGATGTAATAACTTTGATTCAGCTTATTCTATAATGAAGTAAACAAATAGATGCATTGGATACAGAACATTTCATTTCTGGTTACCAAAAATCTACAGTTCTCAACCTCTTGTTGATATTAAGAAGCAAAATGCTCAGAACATAAACTTATACTTGGAGATAGAGCTTTGTTCCAAAGTAACTGAAATTTCAAGTTTTTCCCCACTTTAGAATTTCTATAACTTCTTTAAAATACAAATATTTCTAAAACATAATAGTATGAGTCCAGTGTTTTATCGTGTGTGTGTGTGTGTGTGTGTGTGTGTGTGTGTGCACGCGCACGCATAGCTATTGGATTGCTTTCTCCATGGCAAAACAAAACAAAACACAATAGTGTTTTTAGAATTCAGGGAGTATATAGAGAAAAAGGGGAGAAGAAAGAGAAACATGATCAAAATGGTCATTGCAAGTCTTTGATAAAATTTGAAGGAATGTTTCAGGAGAAAATTATGCCTCATTATTAGACATAAACACATTCATAAATCTTGATTTTTTTTTCAGAATTTAAAGGTCTATAGAAGCAGGAAGAAGTCTTTGGGGGCTAATTTAAAGTCATGAGGATAAGATGAGAGCCCATTGTCTGAAAGTCTCTGTTTTATCCTGTTTTAACATTTTCCCTTTGTATTTTTCAGATCAGAGCAACATTAAATGATTTACTGTTTCTGTCAAAACCCCTCTAATCCGAGTAAGCAGTTACCTCTTACATTATAGAGGGTAGAGCTGAGATGCAGGCTGCAGTTAACTGTGGTACTTGCCTAGTAAGCAGAGACACCAGTTGATATTTAGTAAATACCCCCCTGTAGGGTTTGTGTATCTTTTTAATAGGCCAGAGATTTGTAATATTCTTTTGAGATTTTTATTTCTCTCAAGCCATTCAGTTTCTGAGAGTGGTAATCTTTGGGTGATTTTCTTTAGTTCTACATATTTTATTATCAGTAGTTTGAGATATTTGGTTACTTCTTTTAAAATATATCTCTTTATGTGCATATTATTAACAAATAATTGCTGTATATGTCTTAAAAAGGAAACTCAGGAAAGCAGAAGGTAAAATAACTTTATTTCTTACACCAAGGAAAATGACCCCCCCCCCCCATCAAATACAATTGCTTATTTAGCTGAGTGGCCTGCTTTCTTCATTTAACAATATATTATGAACTTTTTCTGGAGTTAATTACATATATACATGCACACACATATACACATATTCATATAGGTGGGAGAGTGAAGGAACTGGATACATATAATATGAACATGTGGTAGCAATAAAGCACCATCTTGCGGCTTATGGTCTTGAATTTAAAGTGAGACCAATCAAGGTGTTTTCTTTTTGTTTTTTCTTCCTCTGCACATGTATCTATCTTGGTACAAGAATGGAGTAAAAACCTCCCGGATTTAATAAAAATGTGGTTTTGGCAAGAAAGTTGGATTTGTTGCGAGGGGAAAAATGTTCAAGGTACAGGTAATGGAGTGATTAATATGATTTATCATGGATTTTGAGCTAATAAAAGATGAAATTGAGGACATCAAGGACATGAGGGACTATAAAAATCATTCAGATGGAGTCATGGGTTGTTGATATCAGGATCCTAAAGGTAGAAGGTAAAAATAAGAGTGACACTAGTGACAGAATAGAAAGTATAAAATTAAGGTGACAAACCAATTTTTAGTATTGATAATGCCAAGTGCAGGGCTATATCTGAAGCAGCGTGGATGATATGATTATTGAAGATGAGTTCAAGGATCAGAGAAGTGTAAGCATAGGAAGGATCATCTATGTGTGAATTAGTATTTTGGGAAAGAGAAAGGAGGAAACAAGAATGACCTGAAAACAGAAGTCTTTAAATTTCCTAATTGGGACAGTAGAAAAAAAAAAAAACAAAAAAAGACAATGTAAGACTCAATTTCTAGGATAGATTATAGAACGGGTCAGAACAATCAGAGGGAGCAAGGCAAAAATAAATCTTTTCAAAAAAAATTGGACCTAAAATAAGAGAAAAGGCACCAAAGGTCAAAGCAAGGCAAGGATGAAGTCTATTTGAAGAGTGAGTCCCTTAATCTGCAATATGGACCTCTTTAAAATCAGTCTATCCGTTTAAGGGCATGAACTGTGGAGGCAGACTTTCTGGGTCAGAACACCATTTTCCACATGCACAACCAAGGGCAAAGTTATTTAATTTTTGACTATCAGTTCAGTTCCCTTGTTTATAAAATGTGAATCATAAAAATATCTACTTCATAGGCTAATTTATTAAGGAGATTTAATTAGTTAATTTGTAAAATCCCTAGTCAAGAACATCGCATATATGTGCTGCATAAATATTGCTAAATAAGTTAAGTAAATAAATAATTAACACGTTTATTGCTGGCCAAGAGCAGAAACTATTTCAGAGCTTAGGCTTATTTTGAAGTTCAAAGCACTCTAAATATGAGCTTTCACACAGGCTTAAGTCTTGTGTTTAAGTTGTATTTTATATGTTTTTTGTAACGTTTTTTTTTGAGAGACAGAGACAGAGCGCAAGCAGGGGAGAGGTAGAGGGGGAGACACAGAATTGGAAGCAGGCTCCAGGCTCTGAGCTGTCAGCACAGAGCCTAAATCAGGGCTTGAACGCAGGAGCTGTGAGATCATGACCTGAGCTGAAGTTGGCACCTTAACCGACTGAACCACCCAGGAGCCCCTTTAAGTTGTATTTTACTATCACCAGAACGAGTTCATTGGTTTAAACAACTTTTGATAAAAAAGAAGAGTTTGTAGGTATTTAATGTTACTCCGAAATCATTTATGTGATTATGAGCTCCTTCTGGCTTTCAGGCAGCAGAGAAGTGAAATAAGGATGTAAAATATTTAATAAAGAGACTCCTTAGAAGAACTCAGGAGGCTAAAAAAAATCAGGGAAAAAGAATTCTTGCTTTGAGCTTAGGGGAGTTGAGGTGGTAAAAGGCAACTCCGTTTACCTATACTCATACTTTTACCTTCATTTAAAACTCTAGACAAGTCATGAATTTGGAGTCTGTGGGGCTGTGCATTAAGTGAAAAGATAAATAGATGTTGTGTCCATGCATAAATAACTTGGATTATTTGAATAAGAAGGGAGTAATGTAATGTTAATTGTATTAAGAAAGGCAAAATTTAAAGCTGAAACTATTAATTATTAGATGAAGGCATGCTGTGTAAGTAGACAGTAAATGAACAGACTGCAAAATTTTCAATAAAGGAGGAAGAGTAAGTGTCCATTTTAGCACAGGAATTTGTCTGATTACAAGCCTAACCAACCATATCAGAGTAACACCCATGCTTGGAATGAAAGATAACTATGTCAAATTAAACTCTACACAAAAGTCACCGAGAGGGCCTCAAGTACTGCCTTCAAATAGTCTGCATTTCTTGAATTTATATTCTCATTATTGTTGCAAACCTCTTTCTGACCTCATTATTCAGCTCCCAGGCTTGCTATCTGATTCAATGCATATTTATATTCCTTGGTTCAAACTAACTTTATGTCCAAAGTTTAAATTTGTCTTGGAGAAAATATTGCCCCAACCCAGGGGCTGTAACATTTTCTTTCTATACTTTAGGCGTAGGCAGGGAGGTGTCATTTTTGCTATGGTTCACATTTTCTACCCCTTGATATTCAAAGGATGTTGATAAGCTTGACCTGTGCTGCACTATGACCCAGGCTGGAAAGAAATATGTTAATAGGACAGACTGATGCAGAGGAGAAATCAGATGGAGTCCTAATAGTAAAATGAGTAAAAATGGAGTCGGTTCTGAGAAATCATTCCCTTACTTCACACCATTTCCCAAAACCATTTACATGTGGCCTATAGACCTAGAGGTAAAAGAATTACCAATTTTAGAAGGAAAAAAAAAGGGAGGATATTTCATGATCTTGGGAATTGGCACATAATAGGACACAAATTCAGTAGCCATAAAGGAACAGATGGATAAATCAGAGGTAATTCATTCTTGTATTCATTAAAATTATATCTTTAAGGGAGAGAAAAGGAAAACAACATAATAGAAGATACTTACAATACATATTTCTGTAAAGACTCATATACATAATATGAGTTCTACTCTTCTTACTCAGTAAAACAAAGATTAAACAAAATATGGGTGAAAACATTAAAAATTACCTCAGGATATCTAAATGGTTAATTAATATATGAGAATGCACTTAACCTTCTATAATCTATAAAATATATACATGTAATCTATATAAATGTATAATTTATATAAATCTATATAACCTATAAAATCTCAGTGCAATCCCACTACATACCTATTCATATAACTAAAATAAAATGAAAAAGAGAGACAGTTCTAAGTGTCAGCAAGGATAAGGATTTTAGAGCAACTAGAACTTTCCTCTGCTGAGGGAGTATAAATTGATACATGCACTTTGGAAAATCATTGAGTAGTATCTGTCCAAGCTAACTATCCTGCCTACTCTAGTTCTAGGCATGATCCTTACCAAAACACATATATGTGTTTACCAGAAAAACCCTCTGTATTACTTATAACTATCAAAGTACCCATCAACAACAAAATGGATAGATATATGGTGGTACAGTCACAAAGAAATACTGCACAAAAACAAAAATGAATAAATTACATCAAGAAACAACACCATAATTACATTTCACAAAAGCTGAGCAAAGAAGAGAGAAACAAAAGAGTTGATGTATCATGATATAATTTATAGCATGTTCAAAGGCAAGCAAAAGTAATTTCAATGAATCAGAGTAGTAGTTTCCTTTGGTGAGAGAGACTGGAGGCTTCTGGGAAGCTGATAGTATTCCTTTGATCTCTAATCTGGGGGTTGATGACTTGGGCCATTCACTTAAAGGAAATTAACTGAGATTTACACTTATGATTTATGCACTTTTCTGTGTGTATACTGTATTTTAGTGAAAAAAATCACTCTGTAGAGTATAAATCATGAGTTATAATTACTCAAAAGAATGTTTTTAAATCCTGGCCTTCATCTTAACATAGTTGTGTAGATAGTTAGGTAAACTTCCCATATATTACCTTCTTCATCTCTAACAAGAGGTTAGTGATTTGTGTGTGGAGGAGTGGTGGTGGTGAGGAAAGTGCAATTACTTCCTGTGACATATATTTAATTCTCAAGCATAATTTTGAACATATAGAATATCTCACTTATTTCATTCTGAGTTCTGTTTCAACAGCTCAGTGGCTTTTTCTTTAATTATTATTTTAAAAATTTCAGCAAAGCCCTACGTGTACCTTTAATAAATAAGTCTTAAGATTTTTATTATTTTTAATTTTTAAAGATTTTTTTATTAAATGATTTTTAAATTACAGAAAAGATGCAAGAATAAGAATAGTACAAAGAACACTGATATCCTTTACCCAGTTTCATGTATTCTTAACATTTTGCCCCATTTGCTCTACCATTTCTCTTTTATTCTTCAACTCTCTCATTCAGTCTTTCTGATTCCCTGCATGGGGTGTGTGTGTGTGTGTGTGTGTGTGTGTGTGTGTGTGTGTGTGTTTGCATGTGTTTACTTAACCTTTTGAGAGTCACTTGCATCTATCACGATCCTTTACCAATAAACACCTTCATGGACATTTCTTATAAGTAAGAATATTCTCTGATGTTAACACAGTGCAGTTATCCCTCAGTAAATTTAAGATTGATGCAATACTTTTATCCAGTTTATCATTCTAATTTATTTTTTTAATTAGAAGTTTATTTATAATGTTTCTTAATCCTTAGTACAGGAGCCAGTCAAAGGTGAAATACTGAATTAATTGTCCCTCTCTTTAGGCTTTTTCAGTGTAGACAACTAACACTGAAAACTAATGCTATTTTTTGTCTTTAAGACATTGACAGTTTTTGCAGGATATAGTTTATTATTATTATTATTATTATTATTACTACTACTACTACTACTATTTGAATGCTCCTCATTTTAGTTTTATTTGATGTTTCCTCACAATTACATTTAAGTTGTGAATTCCCAGCTATAATAGCACCTCAGTGACAGTGTATCTTTCTTGGGGTATTTCTTTTAAGAGCACATGAGGAATATCTGTCCCTCACTGGAGATGTTAATTTTGATCACCTGGAAAAATTGTTGCATGCTTCTCGACTGTATAGTTATTATTATTTTTATGACAAATGGTCTGTGAAGAAACACTGAAAGATGTCTCTTTATTTGAAACAGCAAAGAGGCTAAGAAATTCTATTGCTTTGCCACATTAAATGATGCACATTCTTAAATTCTTAGCATAGTCTTGAACTCTGGATCTGAAGACAGATCTCAGGGCCTCTCACTTCACTGGTAAATCTCTTGGACATTGAGAAAAAAGTACAGGCATCTGTATGATTTAAGCTTGAACAATGCTTGGGTGGGTGGGATCAAGATGTGTGCATTTGGCTTATAAATTACAAATGTATTTTAATGTGAGCATATAAGCAGTTTGTGTTATGTTACAACAGAGCAAATTAGAATGAATAATTCTGCAGTAAGGATACCTGGTCAAGAATTAATAACCATTTACAAGATATTTGATTAACAGGCAAAACATTCTGTCCATATATGAAACTCCTTATCTGTATTATCTTTCCAACTCAACCTGAAGCTTTGTCAAAAAAAGCTTTGTTTTTCCATTGTCTAACAAATGTTTAATAGTGGATTGGAAGAAGACTAATTGAGTTGGTTAAAGATGATGTTAGAAGCTACACTATTGTCTAATTGAACATATCATAGTATATTAGAAATAAAAGTGGTATACATGTATTAGGCCTCTGAATTCTAGTTATAGCTCTTTATTGAAAATAGACCAAAATACACATTAATGTTAAAATCTTCTATAAATCCTATTAGTTTGGGGAGAGATTCTCCCATCCAGAAATGTTTAATTGGACCTTGCCCAAATATAATGAATCCATTTAGCTTATTAATTTTGACTTAAGATATGTTGATTCAACAAATCTATGCAAATACAGCTTTCAAAAAATCAATTAATGGTTAAAATAGCCAAGTTGGGATATATTAAGGGGGTGTGTTAATAAATGTTTCCTGTTGAGCCATATTTAAATATTTAAAATTCAACATAACTGATGCTACTTCTAAAATGTATGCAAGCATTCAGAAATGAAACCAACTTTTGCTAAACTCATATCTTTGCTCATCAGTCCCCCCTCTTCCTCCCCCGTTTCCTTTTTCATCCTTCTTTCTTTCCTTCCTTCCTCATATAGGTCATTAAATAGATCATATAGGATGTTGGTATACAGACTTTGCTCTGCTAATCACTTGTATAAATTCAAAGAACCATTTTGTGGGGCCATGAATGCAACAAAATTCATTGACATAAAAATTTCCTTGCAGTTGCTGGAAGATGAAAATAGAGGACAAGGCCTTTGACTAGAAACAGCCTGGGGGCACCTGGGTGACTCAGTTGGTTAAATGTCTTGCTCTTGATTTTGGCTCAGGTCATGACCTTATGGCTGTGAGATTGAGCCCTGCTTTGGGCTCTGGGCTAAGCAGGGGCTTGATTGAGATATTCTCTCTCTCTCTTTCTTTCTCTCTGTCTTTCTCTCTCCCACTCCATCCCTCCCTGCTTGTGATTCCTTGCTCTTTCAAAGGAAGGAAGGAAGGAGGAAGAAAGGAAGGAAGGAAGAAACAGCCTGTTTTAAAACAGTTATCAAAGTTGTCTTGTGGGCAATCAAATGACACATACTCAAATACATCCTAGGGGGTTGTTCAATCCATGGTTTTACATTATTATAGTCATGTCAGTTGCCTAGAATGCTGCAGAAGAGACCCAAAACAAATCCTGTTACATGGAAAGAGAAGTGCAGGACCTCTCTTTTGTGGATTTAAAGTAGATTCACAAGATACTGAATCTTAGAGAAACTGCTGTCACCATTCAAACAAATCTTATTTTTCAGATGCAGAAACCAAGACTTAGTGGGTGACATTAAAATGCTGTGGTAAGATGGTGAATGAAATATAATATAGCTGAGAAGAATTCTGTATAACCACTATCAATAAATCAAAAGTAAAAGTCATTTCATAGGGATTCTCCCAATTATTCTGTATGGGGTTTTCCACTAGAAAGCACCTTTATGCCTGTATTTTGTCCAATGTGTAGACACACTGAGAGGCACATATTACCTTAATACACTTAATATGGAAGGAAAATTTTAAATAATAGTTATAGCTTGTATGGAAGACAGAGGGTTTATTTACACATTCTGTTTTTTTTTAATTAAAACACCCTGTCTATTCCATGAGATAACAACTCCACATTCTTCCCCCCCCAAGTTCTATTGAGAAATAATTGACATACATCATTAAATAAGTTTAAAGTGTATAGTGTGATGGTGTGATTTATATATATATTGTGAAATGATTACTACAATAGGGTCAGCAAACATCTATCTTCTCATAAAGATATAATAATAAAAGAATAAAGAAAACAAAAACTCCTTGTTATGAGGGCACATTCTTTAAGACTCATTTCTAGTCCTGGAAACTTATTTCATATCTTGGCTATTGTAAATAAGTCTGAAATAAACATACAGGTGCATATATCTCTTCAAATTAATGTTTTTGTTTTCTTTGTTAAATACCCATTAGTGGGATTATTGGATTGTATGATATTTCTATTTTTAATTTTTTGAAGAACCTCCATACTGTTTTCCACAGTGGCTGTACTAATTTACATTCCCACCAAAGTGCAAGAGAGTTCCCTTTTCTCTACATCTTTGTGTCAAAAATGTTTGAAATCTTAGCTAGGGTAACATAGTGAGAGGCAGTACTTGAGTTATGACCCAGTCATATTAATTTCCAAACCTAGATTTTTTTTCCCCCAAGTCAACCATCCATGTGTAACTTACCAGAAAATGATAGCTAATGGATTTATGAAATTGAAATAAGGGTCAAATCTGTTGTGTATTCTTCTCTGTGTTACACCTCTAATGTTTGAGAGGATCAGCATATCCAAATGACATTAGTATCAAAAATAGTTAACACTATTTCTCCATTAATACCTTTTTCCCTTTGTTTGATTTGTGTATACATACATACATTTATACATACATACATACATAATATGACCACTTTTGTAATAGATCTTTAACTTTGAGAGTTCATCCAACACAAAACAGAAGTTGAAAAGATTGAAGAGCTGCTACTTCCAGTAATTTACTATAATAGTGTAGAGCATATTGCTATAATTAGTCTGGGCTGATAAGAGAAATATGAAATAAAAACATTATTTTCTGACGGGAGCAGAATGTTTTAAAGAGAAAAAAACCTGAATCTTATTTTTTTTAGATTTTTTTAATGTTTATTTATTTTTAAAAGAGAGAGAAACAGAGTGTGAGCAGGGGAGGGGCAGAGAGAGAGGGAAACAGAACCTGAAGCAGGCACCAGGCTCTGAGCTGTCAGCACAGAGCCAGATGCAGGGTTTGCACTCAAACTGCAAGATCCTGACCTGAGCCGAAGTCAGATGCTTAACCTACTGAGTGACCCAGGAACCCCGTAAAAATCCTGTATTGTAAAACCTTTTTTTTTTAATCTTAAATGTCTAATCTCATAAAGAAGCCACAGCTATAATTCTAGGAGTGCTTTTATTATTTCATCTTACAAAAAGAAAATATTCATGTTGGGTAATACAATTTTAGTTTTTAAAGCTGGAAGTAAATGCATATGGATCTCAAGTTATTAAGGAGATATAACATTGATCAATTTTCTAAATTCAAATTTGATCTTAGGGAGCTTTATTGCTGATGCAGATATTGACATTTTATCAATGACTTTGACATTTTAATGTTGGTGTCACAAAATAACTTAGAGGATGCATTCCAAACCTCCTAGAAAATTTCCCTGTAGCAATAAAACCTAAAAGAATTATTATTTTTAATGGTGAATTAAACTCACATGAGTTTAAGTTAAAAAAATAAATATTGCCAAAATGTCTTAGAAAAAAATTTCTACAGCCGTCTCAGACTTTAAAATCAGAAGTAGCACGTATGAAGACGTAATGCTACGTAACTATTAGAAACAAACAGTCTAAATTAATTACCTCATATGATTGATTTACAGAAGTCAGTTCAAATTACTCTCTATTCTCATCCTAAATGTTATTCCATGCTTCCAATTTCATTTCACCCCAACCATATTTACCATGAGGTTGCCAGAAGTCAACTATATTTTACTCTTATTTGTATGTGGCTCCTCCAAAAACCCAATGTAACATTTGGGAGCCGAGTGATTTACCACACAAGTAGGGGCAGTGAACCAGCAACCTGAAAACAGAGCAGACTTCCACTGTCATCCGTTCCTATCTGGATGCATGATATGTAACATAGTTTTTCACTATTCTCCATCTGCTATTGCAGTAATTCCTACTGCTTTCTTTGTGACTTATTTTGAATTAAATGTGAACACCATAAAAAGAGATGCTTGTCTATGAAGCAAGAAGAGTCAGTCTGGAAAATATGATGCCAAAGCTCAATCATTTGGACAAATTTGTTTAGTAGTGCTTTATTTATTTCATTAACTTTAAAAAAAAATGTTTTTAGTATTTAGAATAATGGGTTCCCAAGTATGCCAATGTCTCAATCCCTGGAATCTGTGAATGTTACCTTATATTAAGAAGGACTTTGCAGATGTGTTTAAGTAGAAGATCTAGAGATAGGGGAGATAATCCTCTACGAGCCTAGTGGGTCCAGTGTAATCATAAGTGTCTATACAAAATGGATGCAGGAAAAGTTGGAGTCAGAGAAGAAGGCAACGTGATGACGGAGGCAGAGTTGGAGTGATTCAGCCACAGTGCAAGGAATGAGGGTAGTCTCTAGAAACTAGAGAAGTCAAGAAACAAATTTCTCCTGGAATATCCAGAAGGAATCAGTATTGAAAACACCTTGAATTTATCCCCATGATGAAACACATTTCAGACTTCTGACCTCTGGAAATATAAGAGATTAAATAGGTGTGTTCTTTAAAGGAATATTTTTTAAAACCATTTTAGGTATGCAGCAAAATTGAAAAAAAAATTACAGGTATTTTGCAAATACACCCTACCCACCACACATGCATAATCTTCCCCATTATCAGCATTACCCACAAGAGGGTACATTTGTAACAGTAATGAACCTACACTGACATGTCATTATCACACACAGTTCATAGTTACATTAAGGTTCATTCTTGATTTTATACATTCTATGGTTTTGTATAAATGTAAGTCCATTGAACATTACAGTATCATGTTTTTCTTTGCCCTAAGAATCCTCTGTACTTCTTCTATTCATTCTGTCTCCTATTCATCTCACCAAACCTTGGTAACCATTGAATTTTTCACTGTTTTTATAGTTTTGCCTTTTACAGAATATCATATACTGGAAATCATACCATATTTAGCCTTTTCATAGTGGCTTTTTTCACTTGGTATATGTATTTAAGGTTCCTTCATGTCTTTTCATGGCTTGATAGCGTATTTACTTTTAATGCTGAATAATATTCTACTGTCTGATATATCACACTTTATTCATTCCCCTACTGAAGGATATCTGGATTTCTTCTAAGTTTTGGCAGTTAAAAATAAAGCTACTATACACATCTTCATCTGGATTTTGTGTTGACATACATTTTCAAATCTTTTGGGTAAAAACCAAAGAGCACAACTGGTAGATAGTATGGTGAGAGTTATGTTCAGTTTTTTTTAAGCAAAAAACCTCTGAAGTGTCTTCCAAAGTGGCTGCACCATTTTGCTTTCCAACCAGCAGAATGAGATTTCCTGTTGCTTTGCATCCTTGTCAGCATTTAGTATTGTCAGCTTTCCAGATTTGACCATCCTGATAAGGGCGTAGTAGTATCTAATTGTTGCTATAATTTTTTGAATGTTTATTTTGTTTATTTTTTTTCAGTTTCTTTATTTTATTTTTTTTTAATTTTTTGAATGTTTATTTATTTATTTATTTATTTTTATGAAATTTATTGACAAATTGGTTTCCATACAACACCCAGTGCTCATCCCAAAAGGTGCCCTCCTCAATACCCATCACCCACCCTACCCTCCCTACCCTCAGTTTGTTCTCAGTTTTTAACAGTCTCTTATGCTTTGGCTCTCTCCCATTCTAACCTCTTTTTTTTTCCTTCCCCTCCCCCATGGGTTCCTGTTAAGTTTCTCAGGATCCACATAAGAGTGAAACCATATGGTATCTGTCTTTCTCTGTATGCCTTATTTCACTTAGCATCACACTCTCCAGTTCCATCCACGTTGCTATAAAAGGCCATATTTCATTTTTTTCTCATTGCCACGTAATATTCCATTGTGTATATAAACCACAATTTCTTTATCCATCAGTTGATGGACATTTAGGCTCTTTCCATAATTTGGCTATTGTTGAGAATGCTGCTATGAACATTGGGGTACAAGTGGCCCTATGCATCAGTGCTCCTGTATCCCTTGGATAAATTCCTAGCAGTGCTATTGCTGGGTCATAGGGTAGGTCTATTTTTAATTTTCTGAGGAACCTCCACACTGCTTTCCAGAGCGGCTGCACCAATTTGCATTCCCACCAACAGTGCAAGAGGGTTCCCGTTTCTCCACATCCTCTCCAGCATCTATAGTCTCCTGATTTGTTCATTTTGGCCACTCTGACTGGCGTGAGGTGATACCTGAGTGTGGTTTTGATTTGTATTTCCCTGATAAGGAGCGACGCTGAACATCTTTTCATGTGCCTGTTAGCCATCCGGATGTCTTCTTTAGAGAAGTGTCTATTCATGTTTTCTGCCCATTTCTTCACTGGGTTATTTGTTTTTCGGGTGTGGAGTTTGGTGAGCTCTTTATAGATTTTGGATACTAGCCCTTTGTCCGATATGTCATTTGCGAATATCTTTTCCCATTCTGTTGGTTGCCTTTTAGTTTTGTTGGTTGTTTCCTTTGCTGTGCAGAAGCTTTTTATCTTCATAAGGTCCCAGTAATTCACTTTTGCTTTTAATTCCCTTGCCTTTGGGGATGTGTCGAGTAAGAGATTGCTACGGCTGAGGTCAGAGAGGTCTTTTCCTGCTTTCTCCTCTAAGGTTTTGATGGTTTCCTGTCTCACATTGAGGTCCTTTATCCATTTTGAGTTTATTTTTGTGAATGGTGTGAGAAAGTGGTCTAGTTTCAACCTTCTGCATGTTGCTGTCCAGTTCTCCCAGCACCATTTGTTAAAGGGGCTGTCTTTTTTCCATTGGATGTTCTTTCCTGCTTTGTCAAAGATGAGTTGGCCATACGTTTGTGGGTCTAGTTCTGGGGTTTCTATTCTATTCCATTGGTCTATGTGTCTGTTTTGGTGCCAATACCATGCTGTCTTGATGATGACAGCTTTGTAGTAGAGGCTAAAGTCTGGGATTGTGATGCCTCCTGCTTTGGTCTTCTTCTTCAAAATTCCTTTGGCTATTCGGGGCCTTTTGTGGTTCCATATGAATTTTAGGATTGCTTGTTCTAGTTTCGAGAAGAATGCTGGTGCAATTTTGATTGGGATTGCATTGAATGTGTAGATAGCTTTGGGTAGTATTGACATTTTGACAATATTTATTTTTCCAATCCATGAGCAGGGAATGTCTTTCCATTTCTTTAAATCTTCTTCAATTTCCTTCGTAAGCTTTCTATAGTTTTCAGCATACAGATCCTTTACATCTTTGGTTAGATTTATTCCTAGGTATTTTATGCTTCTTGGTGCAATTGTGAATGGGATCAGTTTCTTTATTTGTCTTTCTGTTGCTTCATTGTTAGTGTATAAGAATGCAACTGATTTCTGTACATTGATTTTGTATCCTGCAACTTTGCTGAATTCCTGTATCAGTTCTAGCAGACTTTTGGTGGAGTCTATCGGATTTTCCATGTATAATATCATGTCATCTGCAAAAAGCGAAAGCTTGACTTCATCTTTGCCAATTTTGATGCCTTTGATTTCCTTTTGTTGTCTGATTGCTGATGCTAGAACTTCCAGCACTATGTTAAACAGCAGCGGTGAGAGTGGGCATCCTTGTCGTGTTCCTGATCTCAGGGAAAAAGCTCTGTTTTTCCGCATTGAGGATGATGTTAGCTGTGGGCTTTTCAAAAATAGCTTTTATGATCTTTAAGTATGTTCCTTCTATCCCGACTTTCTCAAGGGTTTTTATTAAGAAAGGGTGCTGGATTTTGTCGAAGGCCTTTTCTGCATCGATTGACAGGATCATATGGTTCTTCTCTTTTTTTTGTTAATGTGATGTATCACGTTGATTGATTTGCGAATGTTGAACCAGCCCTGCATCCCAGGAATGAATCCCACTTGATCATGGTGAATAATTCTTTTTATATGCCGTTGAATTCGACTTGCTAGTATCTTATTGAGAATTTTTGCATCCATATTCATCAGGGATATTGGCCTGTAGTTCTCTTTTTTTACTGGGTCTCTGTCTGGTTTAGGAATCAAAGTAATACTGGCTTCATAGAATGAGTCTGGAAGTTTTCCTTCCCTTTCTATTTCTTGGAATAGCTTGAGAAGGATAGGTATTATCTCTGCTTTAAACGTCTGGTAGAACTCCCCTGGGAAGCCATCTGGTCCTGGACTCTTATTTGTTGGGAGATTTTTGATAACCGATTCAATTTCTTCACTGGTTATGGGTCTGTTCAAGCTTTCTATTTCCTCCTGATTGAGTTTTGGAAGAGTGTGGGTGTTCAGGAATTTGTCCATTTCTTCCAGGTTGTCCAATTTGTTGGCATATAAGTTTTCATAGTATTCCCTGATAATTGTTTGTATCTCTGAGGGATTGGTTGTAATCATTCCATTTTCATTCATGATTTTATCTATTTGGGTCATCTCCCTTTTCTTTTTGAGAAGCCTGGCTAGAGGTTTGTCAATTTTGTTTATTTTTTCAAAAAACCAACTCTTGGTTTCGTTGATCTGCTCTACAGTTTTTTTAGATTCTATATTGTTTATTTCTGCTCTGATCTTTATTATTTCTCTTCTTCTGCTGGGTCTAGGCTGCCTTTGCTGTTCTGCTTCTAGTTCCTTTAGGTGTGCTGTTAGATTTTGTATTTGGGATTTTTCTTGTTTCTTGAGATAGGCCTGGATTGCAATGTATTTTCCTCTCAGGACTGCCTTCGCTGCGTCCCAAAGCGTTTGGATTGTTGTATTTTCATTTTCGTTTGTTTCCATATATTTTTTAATTTCTTCTCTAATTGCCTGGTTGACCCACTCATTCGTTAGTAGGGTGTTCTTTAACCTCCATGCTTTTGGAGGTTTTCCAGACTTTTTTCTGTGGTTGATTTCAAGCTTCATAGCATTGTGGTCTGAAAGTAAGCATGGTATAATTTCAATTCTTGTAAACTTATGAAGGGCTGTTTTGTGACCCAGTATATGATCTATCTTGGAGAATGTTCCATGTGCACTCGAGAAGAAAGTATATTCTGTTGCTTTGGGATGCAGAGTTCTAAATAGATCTGTCAAGTCCATCTGATCCAATGTCTCATTCAGGGCCCTTGTTTCTTGATTGACCGTGTGTCTAGATGATCTATCCATTTCTGTAAATGGGGTGTTAAAGTCCCCTGCAATTACCACATTCTTCTCAATAAGGTTGTTTATGTTTATGAGTAATTGTTTTATATATTTGGGGGCTCCAGTATTCGGCACATAGACATTTATAATTGTTAGCTCTTCCTGATGGATAGACCCTGTAACTATTATATAATGTCCTTCTTCATCTCTTGTGACAGCCTTTAATTTAAAGTCTAGTTTGTCTGATATAAGTATGGCTACTCCAGCTTTCTTTTGGCTTCCAGTCGCATGATAAATAGTTCTCCATCCCCTCACTCTCAATCTAAAGGTGTCCTCAGGTCTAAAATGAGTCTCTTGTAGACAGCAAATAGATGGGTCTTGTTTTTTTATCCATTCTGATACCCTATGTCTTTTGGTTGGCGCATTTAATCCATTTACATTCAGTGTTATTATAGAAAGATACGGGTTTAGAGTCATTGTGATGTCTGTATGTTTTATGCTTGTAGTGATGTCTCTGGGACTTTGTCTCACAGGGTCCCCCTTAGGATCTCTTGTAGGGCTGGTTTAGTGGTGACAAATTCCTTCAGTTTTTGTTTGTTTGGGAAGACCTTTATCTCTCCTTCTATTCTAAATGACAGACTTGCTGGATAAAGGATTCTTGGCTGCATATTTTTTCTGTCTAGCACACTGAAAATCTCGTGCCAATTCTTTCTGGCCTGCCAAGTTTCAAAAGAGAGATCAGTCACGAGTCTTATAGGTCTCCCTTTATATGTGAGGGCACATTTACCCTTTGCTGCTTTCAGAATTTTCTCTTTATCCTTGTATTTTGCCAGTTTCACTATGATATGTCGTGCAGAAGATCGATTCAAGTTACGTCTGAAGGGAGTTCTCTGTGCCTCTTGGATTTCAATGCCTTTTTCCTTCCCCAGTTCAGGGAAGTTCTCAGCTATGATTTCTTCAAGTACCCCTTCAGTACCTTTCCCTCTCTCTTCCTCCTCTGGGATACCAATTATGCGTATATTATTTCTTTTTAGTGTATCACTTAGTTCTCTAATTTTCCCTCATACTCCTGGATTTTTTTATCTCTCTTTTTCTCAGCTTCCTCTTTTTCCATAACTTTATCTTTTAGTTCACCTGTTCTCTCCTCTGCCTCTTCAAGCTGAGCTGTGGTGGTTTCCATTTTGTTATGCATTTCATTTAAAGCGTTTTTCAGCTCCTCGTGACTGTTCCTTAGTCCCTTGATCTCTGTAGCAAGAGATTCTCTGCTGTCTTGTATACTGTTTTCAAGCCCAGCGATTAATTTTATGACTATTATTCTAAATTCACTTTCTGTTATATTATTTAAATCCTTTTTGATCAGCTCATTAGCTGTTGTTATTTCCTGGAGATTCTTCTGAGGGGAATTCTTCCGCTTGGTCATTTTGGATAGTCCCTGGCTTGGTGAGGACCTAAAGGGCACTTCCCCTGTCCTGTGGTGTATAACTGGAGTTGGTGGGCGGGGCTGCAGTCAGACCTGATGTCTGCCCCCAGCCCACTGCTGGGGCCACAGTCAGACTGGTGTGTGCCTTCTCTTCCCCTCTCCTAGGGGCGGGATTCACTGTGGGGTGGTGTGGCTCGTCTGGGCTACTTGCACCCTGCCAGGCTTGTGATGCTGGGGATCTGGCGTATTAGCTGGGGTGGGTAGGCAAGGTGCTAGGGGGCAGGAGGGGCAGGCTTAGATCCCTTCTCCTTAGGTGATCCACTTCAGGAGGGGCCCTGTGGCAGCGGGAGGGAGTCAGATCCTCTGCCGGAGGTTTGGCTCCGCAGAAGCGCAGAGTTGGGTGTTTGCGTGGAGCGAGCAAGTTCCCTGGCAGGAACTGGTTCTCTTTGGGATTTTGGCTGGGGGATGGGCGGGGGAGATGGCGCTGGCGAGCGCCTTTGTTCCCCACCAAACTGAGCTCTGTCGTCCGGGGCTCAGCAGCTCTCCCTCCCTTTGTCTTCCAGCCTTCACGCTTTCTGAGCAGAGCTGTTAACTTATGACCTCCCAGACGCTAAGTCGTGCTTGCTGTGGGAACACAGTCTGTCAGGCCCCTCCGCTTTTGCAAGCCAGACTCGGGGGCTCTGCTTGGCCGGCGAGCCGCCCCTCCGCCCCGGCTCCCTCCCGCCAGTCCGTGGAGCGCGCACCGCCTCGCCGCCCTTCCTACCCTCTTCCGTGGGCCTCTCGTCTGAGTTTGGCTCCGGCGACTCCGTTCTGCTAATCCTCTGGCGGTTTTCTGGGTTATTTAGGCAGGTGTAGATGGAATCTAAGTGATCAGCAGGACGTGCGGTGAGCCCAGCGTCCTCCTAAGCCGCCATCTTGCAAAACCTCTATATTTATTTTTGAGAGACAGACCGTGAGCAGGGAAGGGGCAGAAAAAGAGGGAGACACAGAATCCAAAGCAGGCTCCAGGCTCTGAGCTGTCAGCACAGAGCCAGATGTGGGGCCAGAACTCATGAATCTTGAGATCATTACCGAGCCAGCAAAGTCAGACACTTAACCAACTGGGCCACTCAGGCAGCCCTCTAATTGTTGCTTTAATTTGCATTTTCCTGATGATTTTTGATGTGGAGTCTATTTTTGCATGTTTTTTAACATTTGCATATTTTCTTTGGTGAGGTGGCTGTTAAGGTCTTTGGCCCAGTTTTAAATCGGGATGTTTGTTTTCTTATTGTTGAGATTTAAGAGCTTGTTTTTCAAAATATATACTTTGGATAACAGTTCTTTATCGGATGTGTGTTTTACAGATATTTTTTCCCAGTGTGTGGCTTGTTTTCACATTCTCTCAACATTGTCTTTCCCAGAGCAAAGTTTTTCATTTTAACAAAGTACAACTTATCAGTTATGCCTTTCATGATTTATTCTTTTGGTGTTGTATATAAAAAAAAGTTACATCGTATCTAAGGTCGTCTACATTTTCTTCTGTTTTATCTTCTAGGAGTTTTATAGTTTTACATTTTACATTTAGATTTTCTGAAAGGTATGAGATCTGTGTCTAGGTTTTTCTTCTTCTCCATCTTCTTCCCCTTTCCCTCCTCCTTCTCCTCCCCCTTCTCTTCTTCCTCCTCCCCCTCCCCCTCCCCCTCCTCCCTCTCCTCCTCCTCTTCCTCCTCCCCCTTCTCCTTCTGATTCTCCAGTTAAATCAGTGTAGTTTTAAGCTACCAATTTTGTGGTAATTTGTTACAGCAGTAAAAGAAAACTTAAAGCATCAGCAGTAGAACTCTTTTGGGTTTGAACCTGAATTTTGAGCCTGTTTGTACATTGGTTGAATCCGGTGTTCCATTAGCCATTCTCAGGGATATCTTCAGATTATCCTGGCTTTTAAGCCTCTTTCCTCCTTCATAACTCTACCCCCCACATTTATCTAATAGTACACTTTTTTTATGTTACAACCTAGCTCAGGCATAAATAGATTGGACTTCCATAAACTGAAAGGTAAAATAGGGACCAAATTTCAGAGCTTCTCTCCTGCTAAGATGAATAACAATTGACTGTCATCACAATAGCTTGTACTTTCTCAACACACACACACACACACACACACACACACACACACACACCAACTCGTACAGTGATGCTTCAGAGATCTTTGATGAAAAGTTTTCTGATTTTTCCATTTTTCAAAAATGACTTGGTTTCAGAGATATAAACTATTGAGGACCATAAACATAATTACCAGATAGCTTCATCTCCCAAACTCATCCAAATAACAATTCTACTTGCCCACCCTCTGTCACACACCGCCCCCCCCCATACACAATGGATTCAGGATTCATGGTTCTAAATGTGAGACATGTACCCTGAAAACTTGTTGCTGCTTAGACTCAAGTGAAATATTTATTGCAACATAATTATGGTCTTTTTCTAATAGTAAACAGAAAAAAATCAATATAATATTGAAATGTGGAGAAATTTGAAAAATCATTGGAAATAGACTAAAACATATTTAATAGGACTAATGTTGGGGAATTGTCCAGCCCAGAGTTTCCTAAATATATATCTGTGTACCAGCTATATTAGAATAACATGGAAATTGTATATGTAAATTCCCAGAATCACACATACTTTTATGTAAGCTGTTAGAATATATCAGTGTTAAATTTGTGTTGGGATAACTAGAAAGCTCAGAGATGTTTGGAAAATTTAATCCTCTTGATCATAACTTACACTATGAGATAATGTTCATGAAACTTTTCTATAAATACCCTTTATTTCTACTTGGTGTAACAATGACTAGATAAAAATAAGCTCCAAGTTTAAAATCTACACTTAAAGGAAAAGTTGTCATTCACCTCAGTTTATGGATACATATTTTTATAAGTGGACTTTTAATGAATTGTCTATTGAAACAATCATAGAAAATATTTTCTTCCAGAACTTCTAGTAGTTTTGATTATCTTAGATAAATATAATTAATAAGAAGTTAGAGATTATATGTACATGATTAATAGGAATATATTCCACATCAATTTTGAAGGTCAGCATGTAAAATCCATTCCCTCTCTATGATTCCATTGATATTATCCCCCTTCCTCTAGACTAGCTTGAGAAACACTGAGGTATATTTGTTTCTCTTAAGGTCATGCATGCCCCTAGCTTTCTTGAGATCCCCACTCTTTGTCCTAGCTTCTTCTGTCCCACCCCCAAAACTTAGCAAATATTTCTCCCTAGGTCTACTCCTAAGTCATAATGTATTGACTCTTAGAAGCAAAGATGGAAATTATTAGGCAGAATTAGCATCTTTCTTTTCTTTTTTTTTTTTTAAATTTTTTTTTCAACGTTTATTTATTTTTGGGACAGAGAGAGACAGAGCATGAACGGGGGAGGGGCAGAGAGAGGGAGACACAGAATCGGAAACAGGCTCCAGGCTCTGAGCCATCAGCCCAGAGCCCGACGCGGGGCTCGAACTCACGGACCGCGAGATCGTGACCTGGCTGAAGTCGGACGCTTAACCGACTGCGCCACCCAGGCGCCCCAGCATCTTTCTTTTCTTGATTTTTGTTTTCAGGCAGGTCTCAGAGCCTTTTCTCCCAATCAGTCCTTTATCTAAAGCATGTAAAATTATTACATTCAAAGACATTGAGATTTATCTCTTATGTTCCTTAATATAGCAAGATGACACAATTAAAACTATTTGATAACCATGTGAAGAGCTGATATTCATATCATGGTTTTTTTCCTCACAAAATATTCATCTAAACATTTGTCCTTGTTAGTTCTTCATGGAGATCATTTACTGTAACTTCCCAAGATTATAGATAAGAGAAATGGCCTGCCAAAAGTCATGGTTTTTTACAAGTAGGGCCATAATTAAGCCATATACCTCTCAACTGTGGTCAATGCTGTTTTCCTTCCTTTTGCTCCCAGATGGCAATTGCACCTCTCTCCTTACACCATGCCTTAATTCCTTTCCTTTGTATTCAAGGAGATAAATTTCAGCTTACTCAGAAAAAAAAATGTGTTCTCTGATTTATATTTTGAATAGTAGTCTTCAGCTTATCAGTGAGAAATCAGAGTTTTAACTCTTGCCTATGTGTCCATCAGTTGTAACTTTTTTACAAAGGGAAGAGAGAATGTGCTAAGCAAATGTTGCTTCGGTTCTCCAGCAATGCTGTCTTCCTTCTCTTCTTTGGCTTTCTCTTTTCTGCTTAGAATGATCGTTCGTGTGGAATTCTGTCCTGAAGTCGCCTCCGGATGTTTCAATATAATGGAATGCATATTATAGTACACCTTTAATAGTTTAGAGGAAATAATACTTCTCAGCAATATTGGTTCTTCATGCGAGGCTGAATATTTGTTCCTGGGATAATATATCCTGTGATGTTAACACAGCTTTTGGAAGTTCACGTTGCCAGGTGATCCCTTACTGGCCTTTAGTCAAAGCTATTTTTAATGAAATATCCTTTGTCTTAACTAAGCAGACTTGTGAGACAAGTTGTTAAAAAGTGATTTCTCAAGAATACTTTAAAAGTTTGCATTTTGTTGACTGCTTTTTATCAAGTGGAAACACACAAACTGTTTTCATTTCCAGTGCCAAATTTCTCCTCACCTCCCCAGATTATTGAGAAAATGTTTTCATAAATATTTCTATATGTTTTTCTTTTCTCTCCTATTTTTATCATTCAAAGGCTAAATCATAGAGGTTTCTCTCCAGAGATTTGGAGAAAGTGGCTGACCTTGGACAATGACTAAGGGAATTGTATCTTCATATGAGCCAAGCTCTTTTCACTCACATCAGAAATATGTTGAGGAGTTTAGTTTCTGTCAGTCTTTCTTGGGAGCCAGAGAAGACTGACCTAGCTTGAACACAATAACAAGAGGAAGAGAGAAAATGTTCTGTGCTCTTCATCCTCGAATCTGTATGTGCTATATCCAATTAAAAATCAGTATTAGAGAGAAAGAACACCATGCAAAAGCATTGAAGATGTAAACCTCGTTGCCTTCACTTCCTATTAGATTCAAATACATACCAAAAGCATCATGCAGAGAGTGTCGTCCTAGGAGAGACAACCTCCACCCTATCAGACTTAGGTCAGGCAGCCAAACTCTGTGAGCTTCACAATTGCGTGTCAAAATTTCATAGTGCTTGCCAAAATCTTAGACAATTAGTGGGACCAGAGATAGGGATTTTTGTTTCCAGAGATCTGGATTTTTAACCATTGTCCACAAGAGGTTCTATTGCAGGAGCCCTGTCTTGCAAAATTCTTCTAAGGAATAAACATTCTGAAGCCTGCAGGGTTCTACACAGTTAAATTTAGATTTATAAAGTTGCCTGTATGAGTTTGGATAATAATATCTAATTTTTATATGCATAGCACTTATTATATGATAGGTGCTGTTATAAGTACATTATATCTTCAATCATGTAATTATAAAAGTGTCATGGGGTTGGGACACCTGGGTGACTCAGTTGGTTAAGCATCTGACTCTTGATTTTGGCTCAGGTCATGATCTCCCAGTTTGTGAGACTGAGCCCCACATGAGGCTCCTCCTGACAGTGTCAAGCCTGCTTGGGAGTCTCTGTCTCCCTCTCTTTCTGCCCCTCACCTGCTTGTGCTCTCTCTACCAAAATAAATAAATAAACTTAATTTTTAAAAAAGGTCATGGGGTTAGTACTATTATTACTATTTCTATAAAAGAGAAAAAGTTTCTAAGATATTAAGAATTTAAGTAATTTATTTGAAGTCACATGGTTACTTCCAGCTGAAATTTGATCGTAGGCAAGATAGATCTAGAGATGATTCTCTGATTACATTATACTGCCACTTACATGCCAGTCACTGAAACTGGTTATATGAGCTTTGACTGTAATCAGCCTGGATACGTTGGCCCATATGCACTATTTTTTTTTTTATCTTTCAACATGTCTTCATAAATATCCTTCATATCCTTGCCACTTTTAACTTTATGTGCCCTGTGATTCAGTATTTCATAGAGACATTGAGGACTCAGAGAACTCCACCTAAGCTGGGATGTGACACCTGAAGTTACATCCGCCTCTGGAAATGATCAGGGTGTTTTCCCAGTTTATAAGGGGTGTCAGTGTTGTGGGAGGTTTATTTAAGACGCATCATCTGTGAGGGACCCTGAAAATAAAAGTTGGTCATATTTTCTGGGCAAGCTGTCAGTTGGAAAGGACACACAGAAAGAATCTATCTAGGATGGAAATCTCATAAAACATTTGAGATTAAAACATAAGTAAAAAAAAGTTAAACAAAGGTAAATATATGATAGCTGTTGAAATAAACTAAGTGATTTTTTTTTCATGTCCTTAAAAAGTAAAGTTAGAAAAGAAAAGGTCTAGTGCATGCCAACATCAGTCAAAGGGTATGGCAGAAAACCAAAGCAGTCACTTTCCCAATATTACTGCCTTCATATTTATGATAGCACAAGCCATTTATCATTGATTTCAGTGCTGTTCAAGACACTGGATCACATTTATTAAAAAATTTACTATCATATCGTCTCTAGTAAATCTATGGTTCTTAAATAGAGAATATTCCCAAGAAGGGATAGAAATATGTGAGTGATGAGTTACTTTATATCATGGTTGTTTATCAAATCTTAATAAAATTGAGAGAAAGTCACACTGCAAAGAGCATATGGTCTCATCATTTGAGGAATTACATGAGTAAATAATGACATTTCCATGATCATCAATAAATCAGTGACTATGCAATTAAATTAAATATTTTTAAACTCTTAGAGGGGCACCTAGGTGGCTCAGTCAGTTAAGTATCTGACTCTTGGTTTTGGCCCAGGTCAATATGCATAGAACTATTGTTAAATAAAATGTCTTTCCTTTGTAATCCTGTATATCTTATTATGTATGTGGAAAAATACTATTCTGAGAAGAGACCCTTAGGCTTCCCTATACTTCTGGATAGTCTATGATACAAGAACTGTGGGGCAGAGACTGTGGCTCCCATTGCTTTGCATCAGTAGTAGCACTGGACCCAGGGGCTGTTAATTTTCAAATTAACATACTTTAATTATGTACAGGAATAGATTTATCTATATTATGATTTAAGGCAAATAACTTACTTTGCTGAAATTTTGAGTTTATTTACAAATAAATCTTTGTGATCTGACCAAGGCTACTTTATACTTTAATAGATTTCTATTTATTCTTTTTTATTTATTCTGTTTCCAAGTACAATTTAAGCAAAATAAGTTCACATTCAAAGAGAGGTCACATTCATGGTAAAAAGAAAAAAAATGCTCATAAGGCTGAAGTTCTGGCTTTAGGATCTGTCTCCTTGAACAAAACAGTTAACTCTTTTAAGTCCATTTTTTCTTATAATGGACACAGGAATGCATTTATTTATTCCAACAACAAATATTTATTAATAATTTCTTATTATACAACATGAGCTAGGCTAATGGAACATAATAACGCTTTACCTTTCATGAGGTTTTCATGAGCATCAAATGACAATGTATATGAAAGTACCTTATAAAATTTAATGGGCTACAAATATAAGACACATTTCTAATACCCTGTAAGATTTTAAATTGCTTTCTGAAATAGAGAAGACAAAATTATATTCAGCAGGGCTTTAATATTCAGGGAATTTATTGAATTATAATTCTTGGAAATTGCTTTATATTGTAACTTTCTTTAAAATGTATTATCCATTTTATCAGAATACCAGAATCTGCAACACAATATATAATTGAAAAATTCTTTATTAAAGGTTTTTATAGTGTGTGTTTCTGTGTGTATATCTTGGGAAAGGGTTTTCTGGCTATGTCAGCATTTTCAATTCAAATTTTATTTTGAAGCTTGTTGTTTTTGTGTCTAAATATATATGCTTTATTATACTATTGTTATTATTAATATGTCCTTTTGTATCCTTCAATTCAAAATGCTTGCCATTTGTGTAGTTACCTTGTTCCTGGTAATCGTAATTAACCTGTCTGTGGCCTTGCAGCTATTTCTATAGAATATGTTCATGAAACAGATTCTGCTTTATATTATCTATATTTTCTCCTTTCTATCTAATATGAAGATAGAGTGGATTTATATACAGGTTAAGCAACTAACAGGAATTTAAGAGATTTATATAAGGGCACGTAATCTTTTTAGGGAAAAATTCAAAATACTTAATGGAATACTAAATGAGCATTTATTGAGCACTCATTTTATATCCAGAATTGTTTTGAGTATTGTTGGAATAACAAAATATGAAGAACCTTATTAGATTTAAAAAATACTTAGTAGATTAAAAAGTGGATGGGGCGCCTGGGTGGCTCAGTTGGTTAAGCGTCAGACTTCGGCTCAGGTCATGACCTCGCGGTCTGTGAGTTCGAGCCCCGCGTCGGGCTCTGTGCTGACAGCTCAGAGCCTGGAGCCTGTTTCGGATTCTGTGTCTCCCTCTCTCTCTGACCCTCCCCCATTCATGCTGTCTCTCCCTGTCTCAAAAATAAATAAACATTAAAAAAAAATTTTTAAAAAGTGGAAAACGACATTATGGTTTTACTATCAAGTGTTGATGGGATGACTGATGTAAACTCTCTCCATTGTTCATGCACAGCTGGAGCTGAATTGATCCTTAATGATGTTAGGGATGGGTAAGTAGTATGATGGGTTATATATGTGTTTGGATTTTTTTTTGTTTTTTTGTTTTTGTTTTGTTTTTTACAAATATTAGCTGCATTTTCTTAGGAGACAGTTTTCATTTCTTGTCCCATTGGCTCAAGGTATAGCCATTAGAATTGCTCTGAATAATCAAATGTGAGAAAAAGCTAAGTGAATTAGGAACAGCTTTTAGAGCTAGTGCATGGGCAATAATTATTTCTTTTGGTCATAGTGGGAGCAAGGCAGTCAATGGGAGCTACTTCATTAGTCTCGATTTTGGATGGCAGAATATGTGGAGTGGAGCCAGAGCTCACCCATGTTGGTCATGTAATATGGGCAAAAAATAAATTTGCTTTGTAAGCCTCTGAGTTTGAGGTGATGTGTAGCTGCAGCATAACCTAGCCTCTTCTAAATGATATTAGTAAGTGAACCTTTTGGGGGCTTTTTTCAATCTCATTTTTTTTAGTACTTCCCCATAGGTGGTACTCACTTACTGTTGGGCAGATTTTAAAATGCAATGATTTTAGGTGAACCAAATACCAAATGTTATAAATAAAAATTAAGAAAATGGTGTTGGTTCTTAACTTGCTCATTATCTTACTGCAACCAGACATACCTTTAGTTATAATACATGTGATAGGTGGAATAACAGAGGCATGTGCAAAATATGTAAGTAACTAAAATGGGGATACATAATTCAGACTGGGAAGGTAGGGGGGGAAGCCTACTCTTCTGCCCACCCATTTACCAGCACCCCTCTCCACTTTATCACTTCTTTAGGAAAGAACCACTGACAATTTAATTGGTGTGTTAATTTTTATTGATTATATGATAGATTATCATAAGCTTTGTGGCTAGAAATCAAACATATTATAGTAAAGTTCTTTATATTAAAAGTATAACACAGGTCTCAGTGGCTAAAATTACATGTGTTGCTAGGGCCATATACCTTTATGCAGGTTCCAGAGGATAATTTTATTTCTTGTCTTTTCCAGCATCTTAAGACTAACCACATTCCTTAGATATGGACCCCTTCCTCCATCTTCAAAGCCCATAGGCCAGGTCAAGTCCCTTGCACACTCTATCATGTTACCTTCTCTTTTGCTCTTTCACTTTCTTTTCACTTTCAATAACCCTTGTCATTACATTTGGTTCACCCCAGGTAATTGAGGGTAATCTCCCTATTTTAATATCAGCTTATTAGCAAACTTTATGTAAGATTCATTTCCCTTTGCTATATGGGGTAACATATTTACAGGTTTCTAGGGTTAGGACCTGGCCATCTTGGAAAGGAGGGCTATTGTTTTGCCCACCATAATAATTGACAGTCCTATTAGATTCATTGGCCCTGATAAGCTAAGGTTTTATGCCTTAAAATACAAATACACCCTGTCTGATTACTGACTCAGGGGACACACCTCCCTCTAGGGACCACCTGCTCATCTTCCAGACTCTGCTCTATTGCAAGTGTCCATGAAAGAGGGTTCATGTCTACCCTTGGAGCCATTGCTTATTTTTCTCTGTAGGCATACAGGTCCAAGCAAGTCTCATGATTTAGAACATGGGAGATACATGAGAACCACAATTCAGGACTAAAACCTAACTTAACATTCTTCTATTATACTTTTATCAGAAGGCCTTGATTCAGATGTGAAATGTAGGCTTAGTTAGTTAGAAGTGATAATGTATGCCTCATTATTCTATTTTTCTCAAAACTCCATTTGTTAGGAATTCTGGGTAATGGAACCTTGGCAGTAAAGTTAGATTAGAAAGAACAGGAGTCTGTATGTGCTATTTGTCCCTCTCAGGATGGATCTATCATTTTCTGTTCACCCTAAGATGATACTTGGAAGATAATTGATTTGAGTGCTATGGCTAGCTTTGTGGGGACCCATTTCCAAATTCTTAGGGTCCAAAATGGATGCCATGGCAGAAACTCAGTGGTTTTATAACCTCAAGTAGAACTAAGTTTGCAGATGGAGCCTCATATAAACTAGTTATAGGCAATGCATTTAGTGTGTACATATGATTGTAATGTGAGTATGCAATCCTCATACATTATATAGATAGTCAATTGTTGGCTGTCCCAAACTTTACAAAATTACTTATTGGTAAGACAAATTTGAGATCAGTGCTTATGCTGCCTTAGAGAGAAGGTCATTTTGCTAAGATCTTTGTATTGGCTCAGAAGGAGAGGGAAAAGTCAGGATATTTACTGAGATTTTAATACTAGTTTAAAGTAATTATTTGGTTATAAATGGGGAAAATCATGATATAATAGTTAAGAATTTGTAAATAGAGTAAGGTGAGGATTTTGAGATCATAAGTTTCTACTGTCTGTCATAAACTATAGTTTGATATTTTTTTTGAAGATTTGATGATTATTTTAGGAAGTTCCTGGAAGGAGCAATAAAAATGTTTGTAGTTCTTACTTCCTGAGCAAGAAAGAGTGTCCTGGGATAGTAAAGGAATATTGATGAATACAGTGGAATAGGAAATTTATATTAAATAGTAAAGGGAATTTAATGATGAAGTACCACCTTTATGGAAATAGAATTTTTCAATTTACTTGGAATAGTTTTAACATGAAATATGAGCAAGTCTGTTCCCCATAATAAAATCAAGTTCAGAAAACAATGTAAAGATCTCTAGAAATCACAGCTTATTTAGCCTTTTGGTTACCAAAATTAAGAGCTGCACTGAAGTATCTATCAGGGAAATGTTGATGTCCTATGGGAGGATGTTCATAAGGCACTGAGGATCCAGTTGAAGGTAAAAGTCCATTAAGGAGTATAGGGATTTCAGACTTCAATGGATGTTGAATTGGACACCCTGGGATTATGTGCCTAGATAACCCTTTCTTCTAGAAATCACAAGTTGCATCTCCTAACTTATAACAAGTTTGAACACATCATTCTTTTAGCTCTTTAATTATACCTTATCATGCCATGCCATTTTAGGCATATCACACAGGTTTTTAATGCAAGCGTAAGAAAATGTTTTGGTTGGGGTCCTTCAATATATCAAGCATAAGAAATGTCCTTGGACTCTCTGGATCTCTGAAGACATAGCTCATATAGCTAGTGTCTGATTATTAAACTTCTCCTACATGTACATGTTCCAGAACAACTGGATCAATAGATCCAAGCAAGCTCCATCCTCTCTCCTAGCTGCTGTACCAATTGTTTGTCCACATGGTGACAAAACAGAGTATTTTTCCCTCCTTCCTCATAACCCACACGAGACTGTCATAAGAAAAGATATAGTATAATGTAAACCAGTATCCCTTGGCCATGTTAAATGATTCAGGAATAGGAACATGACACAAAATTTTCCATTTAAAACTTTTCCTTGAGAATTTTAGATTTGGAGTCAAGAAAATCAGGCTAAATGTTATCTGTTTCCTGAAGTGTGAAGATTTACATGATAGTACTTTTAAAGCCTTTGAAAGCAAAACACACACACACACACACACACACACACACACACACACACACACACAAAATGTATCTTGAAGTTAGGAGGGAAGTTGAAGAAGTAAATACCAGCAAAAGGATACAGCACTGCTATATGCCTAGAGCAGTGGTTCTCAAATTTTTTAAAACAGATTTCTGGGCCCCACCGCTAGATTTTCTTATTTATTAGATCTGTGACAGGGCTGGAGATTTGCATTTGTAACAAGGTCTCGTAAGATACTGATGCATTTGGTTAAGAGATTACACTGATCTAAAACCCCTGGTCTAGAGTAAAGGGAAAGACACAGATGTCACATGAAAAAAGATGTCTTAGGAATAGAGCAAAAATGTATTTGTTAACAATAATCCACATTAGTGTAGTTCCCTTCTTAGATTCAGGTGCTTTAATAGCTTCATGGTATGTAATAGCCAGAAGAGTGATTTGGGGATAAGGAGATCTCAAGGTGGAAGGCTAGTGTGATTCTTAAAAGACGGTAGAGTTTTAAATGAGTTCGAAATGCAGTCATTTTTCAACCTGAGTAGTGGGAGTTCTGTATATCCAGCAGCCACTAATTAAACCCCTTAGTAAACTGCCAAATCTGTACGTGGCTTGTCACCTTGATTTAAAAGGAAATGTCAATATACTGAATATGGCAAAAGAGACTTGGTTGCTAAGGTTCCCTAATAGCAGTGTGTTTGACAGTTACAGAATAGCTCAACTGCCAGTTTCTAATAATAAAGCTCTGTGTCTCTGAGAATTTGAAGCCAGGCTAACCATGATGTGTATATAACATGTTATGTTTTTGGAAAAGAAATGATGTAATTTAGTACATGTTTAAAAGAAATTATAATCTTCATGTCTTTTCCAAGCTAGAAATTTAAAAAAATCAATATTAAGGGTATTGATGAGACATACAATAATTTTCATAAAAACAATTGGCCCTTATGGTTCAGATACTTAGAATCAAATCCCAGGAATGTCTCCTTTTATTATTTAATTCATTTAAATGCTGGAATTTGAGTTGTTCCATTTGAATCGGTGGGAATAATTGCACAGTGCTGAGGAAAAGCTACATGCCTACACAAATGAATTAAAGTTCTAAGGGTTTGCAGTTTACAGAATAGAAGACACTAAATTTCCTTTAAAGGCTCATTGAAAACAAACAAACTCATTGAAGGTATAGTTAACATTCCATGGTCCCATGCAAAATCTGATGTATCTGAAAACTAGAATAAATTATTCTTTTATATTATATCAATCTTTATTATTGCATTTAGGGCCTTTATTCCCTGGACATTTACTGAAAATAGCATGTATAATTTGGAGACAAGACAATAAACACATTAATCTAGACAGTATCAGTTTCTACTTTAAATTTCAAACAGATAAATTGGGAGACTGATAAATCAATCAATTAGACCATTCTAAATGGACCACTGACATATTTTGGCAGTCTATACTATCTTCATGCAATTGTTTAATTATTAACTGATTCTCCACTTTGAACTTAACATGTTATTATGGGATTTGGAATGATTTTCAGCCACTTGGGAACACTTTTTATGAAACAAAATTAGGAGATAGTTTCAAATAATTAACAAGACAAAAGTATTACAAATAAGCTGGAAACATGAAAAAGTATATAGCTTCAGTATCTGTAATAATTTGAAGAATTCAAATTATAACAAAATAACTTCTTTCATTTATCCAACAAATAATCATTTGGGGATATACTTTATGGGAAAATGCTGTACGGATTTTACTTTACAGTTCAATGAGATGAGAAATTTTTAACATTCATGTACCTCCATCCTAATTAAGATATGGAACATTCAGAACTCTGAATTTTTTAACTATGAATTATCTTTAATAGTATTTTTAAAATAAGGAAAAGTTTTTTGTTTACCTGCTTGTTTACCATTTCACCGTTCTGAATTACTTATATAGATCCAGATTTCCATTGCATATTTTTTTTCCTCTGAAGGAATGCTTTTACTATTCCTGGAGTGCAGAACTGATCAATTATTCCAGGTATTGTATTTCGGAGATGGTATTTATTTCCCCTTTACTTTGGAAAGATATTTTCACCAGGCATAAAATTCTAGGTTGACCGTTTTATCTTTCTAACACTTCAAAGATATTGTTCCACTATCTTCTCACTTACATTTCTTTTGAGCAGAAGTTTTTTGTTATTTTCTTTGTTCCCCTGGATCTACTGTATCTTTCTGATGTCTTTTAAGATTGTCTCTTTATCATGGGTTGTGAGTCACTTGAATATGACATTTCTTAATGTAGTTGTCTTCATAGTTCTTGTGCTTGGGGTTTGGTTTTATGAACTTATTTGATCTTTGAGTTGATATTTTTCACCAAATTTAAAAAAATTGGCCATTACTTCTTAAAGACCCCTCTTCTTACTACCCTTCTCCTTTGGGGTCCCTAATTACATGTATATTAAGCTACTTGAAGTTGTCCCATAGTTCACTAATATACTGGTAATTTATTCCAGCTTTTGTTTTTACTCTGTGTGTTTCATTTTGAATAGTTTATTTTGATATAAATACAGCCTCAGTAATCTGTATTCTGAAGTATCTTTTCTGCTGTTAATTGCTTGCAGGATATTTTTAATCTCAGACTTTTTCCTTTTCATTTCTATATGTTCAATATGGGTCCTTTTTATTTTTTTTTATTTATCCTCTTAACATGGTCATGCTTTCCTCTATATTCTGGAATATATGTAATATAGTTACAATAATTTTATTAATTCTAACATCTATGTTATTTCTGGACCTGCATTTTCTTGTTGCTTTTATTTTTATTATGAGTCATATTTTTCTGTTCTTTTGTACACCTGGAATTTGTTTATTAGGTGCCAGATATTGTGATTTTTTTCTTGTTTTGTGCTAGATATTTGTATATTCCTGTAAATATTTCTGAGAGAACAGAGCAGGCTAATTTGTTCAATCTACTCAATCTAAGGCTAATTTGTCCACACTACTGAAGCAAAATCTTTTCTGAGCATTTTACCTGAATATTCAGTCTATTTTGAATGTTCAGTATATTATAAGGTTTTTTTCATTTTGGCAGGTAGGGATACCAACTATTTGTTGCGCTGTTTGAGGTCTAAGAATTGTTTTGCTTTGTCTTTTTTGATGTGTCTTTCCCCAGACTTGGGTAGTTTCTTCACATTAAGGCATTGATCTGTGCTCAGCTCCAGACTTGAGGGGAACCCTGTGAAGTTCATCAGAAGACTTCTCTTAGTGACTCACTTCTTTCCATGCAGCTGAATCCTCTCCTGTGTTCTGCCTGAAAATTATACCTGGCCTCTTGAATTATTAATTCTATCTCCTCAAAACAGGCCCTGGAAAGGGTTACCCACTCATACACTATAGCTTAGAAACTCCTGTCAGATAAGAAATTGGGCTAATTGTAGGCTTACCTTCTTTGTTCCTTTTCTCTCCAGGTCAGCCCTCTGGTGTTAGTTGTCATCCAATGTCTGGGAACTGCTGTTTCATATATTTTGTCTGGTTCAGCAGTTGTTTGTGGCAGGTGCACAAATTCAGTCAATTTTACTTCATCTTGGTCAGAAGCTTATGTTCCAAAAGATCAATGTAGAAAATAAAGAAACTAACAGATAATTTAACTTAGAAACTCATAATATTTTCTATATCATTGATGGAAAACTTAAGCAAAAACTACATTATTAAACCCTTTTACATGTGTTTTCTTTGTAGTTGAGATCAAATTGTACAATTTTATCTGTGCTGTATTTCAGTAATATGGGCAGGGTCCATAAAGAAACTGAATTGTCAATAATCTCTGGATGATGAATTTTTATTATAATATACTGATGTTGAAACACTAATGATAAGCTTTTAAAAATACACAGATATAGGGGCGCCTGGGTGGCGCAGTCGGTTAAGCGTCCGACTTCAGCCAGGTCACGATCTCGCGGTCTGGGAGTTCGAGCCCCGCGTTGGGCTCTGGGCTGATGGCTCAGAGCCTGGAGCCTGTTTCTGATTCTGTGTCTCCCTCTCTCTCTGCCCCTCCCCCGTTCATGCTCTGTCTCTCTCTGTCCCAAAAATAAATAAACGTTGAAAAAAAAATTAAAAAAAATACACAGATATACACCTATCACTTTCCATTTTTTTAAAAAACAATGTTTATTAACTTATTTTGAGAGAGAGAGAGAGAGAGAAGAGAGACAGAGAGAGACAGAGAAGAGAGACAGAGAGAGACAGGGAGAGAGGCAGAGAGAGGAAAGAGAGAATCCCAAGCACAGAGCCCAACATGGAGCTTGATTTCACGAACCGTGAAATCATGACCTGATCATGACCTGAGCTAAAATCAAGAGTTGGACACTTAACTGACTCTGAGAACCCTATATCACGTTTTATCTTAATGTGCCTTAATTTTTTTTAATGTTTATTTTGAAAGAGAGAGAGAGAGACAGAGATGAGCAGTGGAGGCAAAGAGAGAGAAGGAGACACAGAATCAGAAGCAGGCTCCAGGCTCCAAGCTGTCAGCACAGAGGCTGACACAGGGCTTGAACCCACAAGCAATGAGATCATTATCTGAGCCAAAGTTGGACGCTCAACTGACTGAGCCAGCCAGGCACCCCATGCTTTTTAAAATATAGCAAAAGGAGTGGACAATAGAGTGCTATTAGATAGTTTATGTTCAGTGAGGAAATGAACTTCAATGTATAATAAAAGGATTTAGTTTCACTGGACCTAAAACACTGATCTTATTTAGGAATATATTCCAAAAGGAGTATTAAATGGAGAGGTCTATTTAAATAGAATGCATCTTCGAAAATTCAGTGTTTCTGAAATTATTTTACTTTGTAAAGTATCTACTTTCATCCATATCAAAAAGAATTTGTTTCAAAACTTCAAAGAAGCTAGATGGAGGACATTCCTGACCCTGTGGTTGATAAAAGAATAACACACATAATATATGCATATTAATGTGGAACTTGATTCTATGCAGATTTCAAAGTTTTAAAAAGTACATACATGAATCCTTTCTGAGAGACTAAGACAAAATGATTCATTTGATGTTTAATTAGAAAAAGTAGTACAGTATATCTCCCCCATCTGTATTTTGGTATCACCATTTTAAATTTATAAAATTAGTTAGTTTTGAGTCTATTCAAACCTATTTTATTTTTTTTAAAGGGATATATTTTGAATGCTGACAGTGTGAAAATCACTAACCTGGAATAGCTTTGCTTCAAAACTAAGCTAGTTTTTTAGTCATACCAGCCTGAGGTTAAAAAATGGGGTTTGAATAATTTTATTTTTGACAATTTACTGCTATTCTCTTTCTTTCTATTATCACTACCCCCTTTCTTCTTCCTATGCATGACTATTTCTCAGAGAGCTCTGGATCAGCTCATGTGTACCATGTACATAGTCCCCTCTGCTTTTAGAGAACATCTACTATTTTCTCCTTTTCTTGTCCTGCTAATAGTAATTCTATTACTGAGCTCTCTGAAGCCTGTGAAAACTTTGTAAAGCTATTGACAAAACCAATGACTTCTAGAAAAAGTCATCAGTCCTATCCTGCACTAATGCTTACTTAAGCAAATATTTTCTCTTACCTCTTCTCTATTCCCAATGGTTTGACCCTGTTTGAACTTAGAGATCTCTGAACTCCCAACATTCTGTAACAATAACCCAAAAAAAGGAAATATCTTTGAACAATACTGTCTTCCAAAATGATTTAACACTCATTTTAACTGGCAATCCTTTGCTCCAAATATCTTGCAGAAGTTTTAACTTTTATTCAGTGCCCTATTATCAAAGACTTAGGCTTAATTAAACATAAAAATTAATTTCATACTTTAGGACCATTCTTTAAATCTCAGAGGATTGTAACTTTTTTTATATATACCTTACTGTATTCTTTGTAAAGTTTAGACTATAACAATAATTTTCTCTATTAATCATACATAATTTTTATACAGCTTACCAATAATATAAAGAACAATACTAGTTAGGAAATTTTAAAAAATCAAATCAGTTAGTTTGTCTACCTATTGTTATTGTTTTAAATGATACAGTTAATCACAGTGCATTACTAGGATGATATCCCAATCAAATTTATTTTCTGTTCTTCAGAACAGCTACATTTCCTTAGCTTTCCTTATAGTTCTGGTATTTGATTTAGTATATTTTGCTTCCTAATACATTATATTAATTTGGACTGTGGGGTAATAAAGAAAACAGGCTAGTAATAAAATTAATTATACCACAACATCAACAGTCTAATCCATGATTTACTTCTAGATGCATGTCTCAAAAACCATCTAAACCAGCTAATGAAGTGGAAGGAAGAAAGGAAAGGGGAGGGAAGGGGAGGAAAAGAGGAAAGAAAGAAAGGGAAAGAAGGAGGAAAGGAAGGAGGGAAGAAGAAGGGAGGGAGAAAGAATCTGGACTGGAAAGCATTCAAGAGCTGGTAATTCCTTCTGATCTCTAATATTTCTTTTCATATCAATTTCAGCCTGCTTTCTTACCCAAACAGTTTTCTAAGGCTTCTCTGTCCACATAAAATAACTATCCCAAAACTTCTGAACTTTAAATGTCACTCAGTTTCACCAACAGAAAGATCATTATTTTTGAATCCCAATTTATAATTCTTGTAGCAAATCTGGATCCTGTGCCCATCCCTGGTCCAAGCAACTAGACAGAGATGAAGAAATAGTAGAAATTTAGTTTGTAAACTGAGTTAACAGGCAACAATAAAGAAGAGGAAAGAAATTTTCAGAGAAAAGGGTTGTGATAACCTGGACAGGACTGCCAAAATGTATCTATGGCACAGGAATTTCAATTAGGGTCAGACTGGTCAACTTGAAAAACTTATACAAAACATCCATGAAGAATACTAAGAAGGAAAACTATATCAACCCAAAGTATCACACTAGATCCTATTTATTGGATATAGTCTTACTACACACCAATGTGGATCCTCTCTTTAACCCTTTTCCTTGACACTCTGATTCTTGTTTGCTTTAATCTTTTTTATTTGCTTATATCCTCATATACTCTTTTATACAGATTCTCCTTGTCATTCTATATTAATCTAAAGGTACTAATTTCCGATTAAAGTTTCCATAAGTCACAACCCATATTGCACTTGGTTGATTATATATTGTCATATTATTTTTCCCTCTTTTGTAACAGTTCTGTTTCTGTAATTTCCTTGAGAGAAGAGATTCTATTTTATACATTATCTTTATTCCCTAAAAGTGTTGAGATATACTGGAAACTCCTTATAAAATTATTTTGTCCCTATTCCAAGACATTTTTCAATGTATATTTATTAAGCCACTCTACATGTAAGAATATGTAATACAATTCATGAAAAGCAGGTATAAGCTGTCAGAAGTGTTTTCTTTTTCCTGCTGTTATTATTACTCCTCCTACCTTAGACATCTAAATGCATAAGGGCATTACAACATAATTTAAAGTAAAAATCACTTTTCCAAAGTCAATTTCATTAAAAGTTATGCTTAAACAATTAGATTGAGGTCATAATTTGCAAAGAGAGAAGGGTGAATTTCAAATTCTGCCTTGAAATTATTCCTTTCATCCACAAAGTCAGATATCATACTTTGAATTAGGCATGTTTTTTTTTTCTCTTTGCACCAACTTCAAATATAAAGTCATTCCTAATTTTAGTTAAAAATTTATACATACATTTACTACAAGAATTTTTAAAAGATGAATTCAATTCCAAGCAAATAAATGAAATTAGAGATTGAAAATGAAACCTTACAGTTCAAACTTTTATTTATTTTTTTTAAATTTTTTTTTCAACATTTATTTATTTTTGGGACAGAGAGAGAGCATGAACGGGGGAGGGGCAGAGAGACAGGGAGACATAGAATCGGAAACAGGCTCCAGGCTCTGAGCCATCAGCCCAGAGCCTGACGCGGGGCTCGAACTCCCGGACCACGAGATCGTGACCTGGCTGAAGTCGGACGCTTAACCGACTGCGCCACCCAGGTGTCCCAGTTCAAACTTTTAAATTAGGGGAGAAAATATGTTAACATTTACTGAGGCTTGGTCTATGTAAAGAAATGCAATATGGGTGCTCAGTGGGTTAAGCGTCCGACTTCGGCTCAGTTCATGATGTCATGGTCCATGAGTTCGAGCCCTGTGTCAGGCTCTGTGCTGTCACCTCAGAGCCTGGAGCCTGGTTTGGATTCTTTCTCCCTTTCTCTCTGCCCCTCCCCTACTCATGTTCTGTCTCTGTCTCTCAAAAATCAATAAACGTTTAAAAAATGTAATAGACATATTTGTATTGTAAAACAGAAGCAAAGGTTGGTTGTCTGATTCCCTCAGAATTCTGACCTTATTCCTGTTTTCTGCTACTGTCAAGGAATCAGTGGTGTTTTTGTGAGTTTCAGTTATAGAGCCAGTTAATAACATTTATCACACATATGAAATCACTGTAACTCTATACAGTTATCACATAGGTAAAATAGGTTTACCTAGGGTCCATCCTATATGGCCTACCTGACAACTGCTATGGACTGAATCCTTTGCCTTCACCTGTCCCTCAGTTTATATGTTGACATCCTAACCCCCAAAGTGATTATATTTGGAGATAAAGCTTTTAGGAGGTAATAAAGGTAAAAGGGGGCCATAAGGGTCAGGTCATACTCCTATAGAATTGGTGACCTTAAAAGAAAAGGAAGAGAGAGAAATGTATCTCTCTGCCATATAAGGACACAGCAAGAAGGTGACCTTCTGCTAGCCAGGAAGTAAGCTCTCACCAGAACCCTAACATGTTGGCACCTTGGTCTCAGACTGCCAGCTTCCAGAACTGTGAGAAAATACATTTCCATTGTTTAAGCCAATCAGACTAAGGAATTTTGTTGACAATTACAACAACTGATCATGAAGATTTGAGAATTGAGTACACTTTAATAAAATCATGATAATTTCAAGGCACCTGGGTAGCTCACTTGGCTAAGCATCTGACTCGGTTTCGGCTCAGGTCATGATCTCATGGTTCATGGGATCGAGCCCTGTGTTGGGCTCCTAAGTGTGGAAACTGCTTGGGATTCTCTCTCTCTCTCTCTCCCTGTCTCTCTCTGCCTCTCTCTCTCTTCCAAAATAAATAAATGAACATTAAAAAGATAAAATCATAGTAATTTTAATGTTATATGTATGTGTATATACAAGTGGTGTGTGTGCGTGTGTGTGTGTGTGTGTGTGTGTGTGTGTGTGTGTTACATGGGATGGCATAAGCACAGCACAGAGAAAACGTTTCTGTGGAAAATAATGAAGATGGGGAGGAACAAAATAACAATGTAGCAAAACCAAAAATCTTTATAACGAAAAATGAGACTGTGTCATACTCTCTACTGTATTACTGCAAATATGGATAAATTGAATATGCCTGTGGGCTATTTTTGAAATAACTATCAAAAAAAATGAGCCCTAACATAAGATCGTTTTGTCCCTGGTGGGGCATCTGGCTAGTTCAGTCAGTTAAGCTTCCAACTCTTGATTTCAGCTGAAGGTCTTGGTATCATGGTGGTGAGATAGAGTCCTGTCCATCTGGCTCCATGCTTACAGTGTGGAGCCGGCTTGGAATTCTCTCTTGCTCTTGCTCTGACTCTGTCTCTGTATCTCTCTCCAAATAAATAAATAAACATTTAAAATATCATGTTGTCCCTGGTAAAGTTAGGCCTACATATTGGCCAAAGACTATATAGCTTTCCTCAAAATAGTGCCAAAGGCCAAACTTAAAAAAAATCCATTACTAGTCCTGAACTGGTTCAGTCCTCAGCCTTCAAATAATAGCATTACCTAACATGAGCTCCTTCCAAAAAATAAAAAAAATTAAAAATAAATAAATAAAACAAAAAACAAACAAACAGGCAAGACAAATATTGTATGATTATACCTAAGCAAACTAACAAAAATGAAGAAGATTATCTTGCCAATATCAAGGTATGTCAGTTAATACCTTCAATTATTAGAAAGTCAAGGTCCAGAGATCTATGTGCGGAAGATGGGGGTAATGATCTGAATGGGCTGCAAAAATTAAAAAGTAGGCCCCAGAGTATTCTATTTTAAGGAGATATGAGAATTGAAAAGGAATATAAGGTTTTGATGATAAAGAGATATCCATGACTCAGAACAAGTTTTAGAACAATGAGCTCTGTATTTAATATGTAAAAGTGACTCTATTCTTCAGGCAGAACTCATCTGGTCAAATAATTTTGATCCAGTCCCAATTGTGAGAGTTACAAGAAAAAGTTGGAATAACTTGGTATTAGAAATACTAATATCACATATTCATCATTAGAATCAACTCTTAAATGGCATGTAAGTAGATAAAACATTTTTATACTGATAATAAACATCAGTGATTTATAGAAGAGTTACTCATTGTAGCCATAAGTGATAGAAAAGGACAGAAGTGAACATCTTTCTGGGGCAATTGTGGGTTTTCGTTATGAAAAATCTTATATTCACAACTGTTCAGATATAGTCTGAACTACACAGACTATTGAACTCAGATTGAACTGGGACTTAAATTCAGTGAAGGAATATAATGCTGAATAGATTAGTGGCTGATTGATAATGATTTTACAGAAGTAAGTCAAGATTTTATATAAGATCAAAATACTTTAAAAATCCCATCCTAGAAATTTCTACAATTTAGTCATTTTTAAAACACACTGTTAGACATATATAGGTTTGTCTTTTAGCCTTTACATTAAACACACAAGTGCCATAGACCTTTTTTTATAGTTTTTTGAATCTTTGTTTTGTATTTCTAAAAAGGAATGATTTACCAGCTTTCCATAGTTTTTGTTAGAACTAATGGTGCATGTGAGTGTCAGAATCCTCAAGATCCTGAATCTAGGAGATTTGCCGGAAGGACTCACAGGACTCAGCATATACAGTTTACATTTGAACAATGCAGGGGTTATGGGTTCTCACCCCCTATGCAGTTGAAAATTTGTGTATAACATTTGACATCCCCAAAACTTAACTACTTATAGCTACCATTGACCAGAACTCTTACCAAACACATAAACAGTCAATTAGCATGTATTTTGTATGTGATATTCATTATATACTGTATTTTTACCAAAAAAAGTATGCTAGACAAAAGAAAACGTTGTTAAGAAAATTATTGGGGTGCCTGGGTAGCTCATTCAGTTAAGCGCCTGACTTCAGCTCAGGTCATGATCTCATGGTTCATGGGTTTAACCCTGCATCAGGCTCTGTACTGACAGCTCAGAGCCTAGAGCTTGCTTCAGATTCTGTGTCTTCCCATCTATCTGCCCCTCCCCAACTCATGCTCTTTCGCTCTCAAAAGATAAAAATAACATACATTATTATTAAAATAAAATATTATTAAACATAAAATATTGTTAAAAAACAAACTTACCTGTGATGTAGCAAGATACACAGTTTCTCTATTTTCCAGAATAAGAAGCTATGCCTCTAATATAATTCTGGGAAAGCAATGTTATAAAACATTAAGAAAATTACATGTCATTAGTTTTATATTAAATATCACTCACCTTATGCTGATGTAAGGAGAGGCTGTGCACTTTGATACTTGTGCCTGGTGTTCTACACAATGAATACTTAGACAATAATGATGATTCCACTAAAATGTCTCATATAGTTTTTGCCATACGTTTATCAGATGTTCACATGAAGACTTTCACATACATACACAAGCAGTATGTTTATTATCTGTACAACATGGTGATTATTTATTATTAATTAAGTGGAATTAAATCATCATAAGGGCCTTCATCCTTACTGTTTCCATATTGAGTCATCTGAGGAGGAAGAGAAAGGGGAGGAGTTGGTCTTGCTGTCTCAAGGATAGCAGAGGTGGAGGAGGTAGAAAGGGAGGCAGAAGAAACACACACACTCTGTGTAAGTTTATGGAAATACATTGTAATTATGGTCTGACTTTTTCACTCTTTCATTTCTCAAACAATGTTTCTATATGGTACCAATCCTTCCAACTTTGGCTTTAGTTGCAGTGTCCATATCATAGTTGCAGTGACTTGAATAATGAGAACCCTTCTGCCAGGTTGTATGATGTCAGTTTGTTTTCTAGCACTGCTTCTACTGTCTTCTCCCTCATTATTTGGCACTGACTCAGAAGCACCTATCTTCATCAAGTTGCCTTCTTTCAGTTCCTCTGGTATGGTGCCTGTTAGCTCTTCAATTTCTCCAAGATCTGTATCTTGAAACCCTTCACCCTTTTTCCTATCCACAGTCTCATTCATGATTTCCTTGACTCTGTTGTGAATCCTGTGAAGTCGTGCACAACAGCTGGACACACTTCTCTCAAGCAGGAATTTATTGTTTGGGGCTTGGTGCCTTTTATGGCTTTTTCTACAACAATGATGGCATTCTCAATGGTGTAATCCTTCCAGACTTTCATGATGTTCCTCATGTCAGGGTTCTCTTCCATAATGTTGACAATCTTTTTCACAGAGTAATGTGTAATGAGCTTTAACAGTCCTATGACCTCTTGATCTAGAGGTCAAATTAAAGACACTGTGTTTGGAGGCAAGTAAACCACTTTGGCATTTCAGCTGTTGAACTTATGGGGTTATGGTTGGCCACAGCATTGTTTAACATCAAAAGAACTTTAAAAGGCAGTTCCTTACTGGGAAGGTACTTCCTGACATTAGGGACAAAGCATCAGTGGAATCAATCTAGAAAAAATGTTCTTGGAATCCAGGTCTTTGTTATACAACCAAAAGATTGAAAGCTGGTGTTTATCTTTTCCCTTCAAGACTTGGGGGTTAACAACGTAATGAATAAGGACAGTCCTGATCATAAACCTGCCTACATTTGCACAAAACAGTAGAGGTAGCCTATCCCTTCCTGCCTTAAATCCTGGATTTTACTTCTCTTCCTGCTAATAAATGCTCTTTGTGGCATTCCCCCACACATCCCCAAATAAAGGTACTCTTATCTGCAATAAAAACCTGTTCAGGCAGATATCCTTTCTCCTCAATGATTTTGTTAATGGCATCTAGAAACTCATCTGCTGCTGGCCTCTTGGCCAATAGAAGCTGCTTTTCCTGTTATTTTGACACTTTTTAAGGCAAACCTCTTTCTAAAATTGTCAAACCATCCTTTGCTGCCATTAAACTCTAGATCATTCAACATCCTTTTGCTTTAAGCTGTCATATAATGACTTTGATTTTTCTCACTTCCTATTAGAATCTATAGGTGTGCTTTCCTTGTAGCAATGCTACACCCACACAAAAGCTGCGTTTTCAATCAAAGATAAAAAGGTATTTCACAAGGTTTTCACACTTGTTGGCATAGCTGCAGTGATGCTATCATAAAAGTCCTTTTCTTTTTTTACAGTGGCCCTTACGCCAAATTCATTTGCCTTGAAATGGCGAGCGCCCACAGCTTCAGACCTCAATCTGTGATACGTATCAAGCAATTTAACTTTTTCTTGTAAAATAATGACTTTTTCTCCTGCTTCTTGGGAGCATTTCCAGCATCATTAGTGGCACTCCCCGTGGGTCCCATGGTGTTATTCAAGGTGTATAGCATCGCACTAAACATGATTTTAAAATATGTGAGAACTAGAAGACGTCACCTCTTACTGCAATATGAAATTTACTAGAGAAATGAACTGCTCACACAGATGATTAGCATCACATGGCACTGGAACACTTGAGCTCACTGCAATAGCAATGGGAGGTGGCTGCAAGATTATTACAGCTGTACAGTGTGTATTACGGTTACTTTTATGCAGGTGTGATTTAATACTTCCTCTGTACATTTGTTTACAGTTCTCTTGGTTATGGATGTCACCATGTATGGCCTATAAATGTGTGCATGCATTTTGATAAATTTTAACTTTTCATAATACATTTATCTATATTCTATGGTAATAAATGATAAAACAGACTAGTACCTACATATATTTTATGCATCAATAGCATACCTAATGTTTTCTTAATTTTTTGATATTTCTAAGCTATGTGATTCATCTGTGAGTTTTTTTTCAAATTCTCACATATCTCCAAAAATGTTCTAATAGATTTATTGAAAAAAATGTGCATATAGGTGGGCTTACACAGTTCAAACCGGTGTTGTTCAAGGGCCAACTGCAGTTCCACTAACAGCTAAGATTTATTAAAGCAATTTATAAGGATAGATGCAGCTTACAAGAATTCATGTGTAGGGGCACCTGGGTGGCTCAGTTGGTTAAGTGTCTAACTTCAGCTCAGGTCATGATCTCAGCGTTCATGAGTTTGAGCCCCACATCAGGCTCTGTGCTGACAGCTCAGAGCCTGGAGCCTGCTTCAGATTCTGTGTCTCCCTCTCTCTGGGCCCCTCCCCCACTTACTCTCTGTCTCTCTCTTCTTCAAAAAAATAAACATTAAATTTTTTTTAAATAAAAAAGAAGAATTCATGTGTAGGCTTCCTTATGCTCTGTCCCCATCACAAGCGGTCACACAGTGTATACTTTTCCTCAGCAACAAAAATGCACCAACATTTGTATGGTGTTTCTGCCCAGGGAAACTCATTTGAGACTCAGCACCCAGAGTTTTGAGGCTGGTCTGTAGGTACCCTCTGCCTAGCACATAGTAAAGTTTCAGACTCTCAAAACAAAAGCAGTCATTCAGTAAAAAACAAAACAAAACAAAAACAAACAAACAAAAACATTGTTTGCACAAGTAGTCTGGGCACAATGTGCTGTCCTGATCAATTAGGAGATGGTGAGAATACTTCTGAAATCCAAGTTCTCAAATCACCACCAATGGCAAACTCTGCAAGAAGGCCTTTTTAGGATAACAGTTTCAGGGATTCTATGTTAATACTTTTGTGCACAGTGTAAAAGGTAGCTCTCAGGATTTTACATGAAAATGTAATAAGAGTAATTTTTTTTACTACCTTCCCACTCCCCATGCATTCATTCTGTATTCAATTAGGACCAAAGGTCAGCCAGCCTTCACTGCCACACATCTCTCCCTGAAAACCCTCACTGCACCTTTACTTGATGCCCTATAACATCAATACTGCTGCCTCTTTTTCCAGAAAAATGATTTTCTTCAAACCTTCTTTATTAGCCCCAAATCAAAATTTCAGGTTTGGTTTCTGTGTGCCCTAATTTCAAGGAAGGCTATAAAAGTAAGTATCTTCCATTTTCTGCTTTTATACAGAAAAGTGGGTAAAGTTTTCTAGCAAGACTAATAAGGTATGGAATTATCACCTAAATATAAACAAATACCTCTAATTTGTATTTGCCTATACAACCCAAAGGCATATTCATTGCCATGAATTTCTGATGGTAGAGTTAAGTACAAGCACCCCTGCTTTATTAGAGTTTGTGAGATAGCAATGCTAAATGTAGTTGGGTTGAATTCTCATAAGGAATTTTAGTGTAGGTTGCCTTGCAGTCTATTTTCTTGAAGGCATTATAGGGTCCTGGAAAAATTCAATGTTCTCTTAAAGCTTTTCAAATATAGTGCTTCAAGTTTAGAAAATCTAGTTGAGCCATGCTAGATTCCTAATCCATGGAAACTGTAAGATAGTAAATTTTAGCATTTGCAAAGTTCCCTGTTCAAGATCCCACACTTAAAGAGTTGGTTGACTGCATGCTCGTCTAAAGCTATGGGGAATATTCTGCCTCCGAGCTCATTCAAACTGTTGGAGAGATATTTTCTTGCAGTTGTAACTCACTTTCTTATGGGCTGTTAGCTCGACACCACTGTCAGCTTCTAGAAGCTGCTGGTTTCCTCTCCATAGTCCTCATAAGTCCTCATAAATATTGTAATTTGCCACTTCAAGGCTAGCAGCAGAATGTCTTGTTGAATTGCCCTCACACTTTGAGTCTCTCAGACTTAACTTCTCTAACTAGCCAGAGATAACTCTCAGCTGTTAAGGGCTCAGGTGGTTGGGTTAGCCTCTGCTCCCCCAAACAAGCATCCCAGGTGAAGGCCAACTGATTAGTAATTTAACCCCATCTGCATTTACATTTAAATACATCTGTAGTATACATTTTCCATGTAGCTTACAATTACAGAAGTGACATCTGGGGATAAAAATCATAGGAACCGTCTTAGAATTCTGCCTAGCATTTTTGTTTTTTGTTTGTTTGTTTGTTTGTTTGTTTGTTTTTAGCACACCTGTATCTCTAGTAATAGTTCCCATATTGAAGATTCATGGGTTATGTCTTTAGAGACTAAATATGGGCTTGCATATAAACTATAATCTTATTTATTCTTCTTAAAGCCTCTTAAGATTTTTATTTTCTATATCTCTGGATTATATGATTGCAAAATAATAGATTGAATGAAGAGTGATTTACTGGAAATAATTCACAAAGCATGCTCAAGAGAAATGACATGAGGTGAGACATCAAGAGATGTCTATTTTCAACCACAATCTAAATCTATCATAAAATGTGGTAAATGTATCTATCTAAATAACTACATATTCTAAATTATGATTTATTTCCCAATTCTATAGATTGCATTCTATTATACACAAAATACACACACACACACACACACACAATACCTGTATATAGTATATATACATACACATATATTTTAAAATCAATATTTAACTTTTTCATGTAATGAACTAATTTCATTGTATCTTTTAGAACAACATATTTAGAAAAGGACTTGCTAGGACAAATGGTACCAACTAATTGGATAAGAATTGACTCAGAGCATATGAAGGATGTGAATAATCAAGAGAATTTTACATTTTCAGGATAGAAAATGAATAATTAAGACAATTAATGAAAAGCATATCTATTCTTATATCAGCAAGCCATTTGCAGATACTGACATATATTAGAAGGGTGGATTGTTTCTCAAAAGGAAATAGCTGAACATATTTTTCTTAATTCTCTTAAAACAAGATAGGGAAATATACAATAGGGAATCAGCCTTTAATGTATGGGCAACTTTGAACTGTCTACATGAAGAATATCTGCATTGAAACCTCTAAAAGACAGTTTTGATTGATGATAGATTTTGATCGATGATTTTCCTGTTTAGCCTTTTACAGATGATCCCTGTTATTTGTGTTTGAGGAAAGCTGGAGCGAAAGCTTTTTCAAAGCAACATATTAGTTTTACCTTCTCTTTACTTTTCCATATAGCAATTTGGGTAAGATAGTAAAAACAATTTTGCTTTGAATTTACAAGGTAATATTGTCCATGAGCAATAAGCCCACAATATGCTGAGATTTTGGTCTCTAAGTACCATTCTCTAATAAAAATAAGCATAGCTTTTTGTAAAAATGACTGATTACAGATCTGGGGGCAGGGAAAGTAAAAGAAGAGTTTAGGATGGAACTTGTGCCAGAAAGAAAGTAATTCTTAAAAAAAACTAATAATGAAAAGATAGGAACATGTTTAAATGACATAGAAGAAGGTTTGAATGAGCCTCCACCATCCAAGTCTAGATTAGTTCAGGTATCAAAATAAATGATAACAATGGATTATAAACCATTGAATAAAACAAGAATCCATGAAGTCGCATAAGAAAGAAAGAAAGAAAGAAAGAAAGAAAGAAAGAAAGAAAGAAAGAAAGAAAGAAAGAAAGAAAGAAAGAAGAGGGAGGGAGGGAGAAAGAGAAGGAAGGAGGGGGAGAGGAGAGAAGGGAAGGGAAGGATGGGGAAGGGAGAAAGCAACCAGGCATGTAAACAGTGTTCATTTACAACTCATTGGTCAAAGTTCATGGGAAAGTGTTATTCTACAATGTGTATCTTTTCAAAGATATTTATTTGACTATCTATCTATCTATCTATCTATCTATCTATCTATCTATCTAAATTGTGCTTAGCGTTATAAGACTAGAGAGCAAAATGACCAGATAGAATTAATACATATATTAGGCTTAAGTTTTATTTGTATAAAATTAGAAAAATAGCTGTTAAATGTCTGGAAAAGTCCAGTGAAATAAATGTCTTGTCAGTATTTTAGCTGATTGGATATTTACACAAAAGAGGTTTTCAATTTGAATTATTTCAAAATTATTTTTCTCTACTTTTATAGTTATTTTTAAATTATCCAAATGATTAGTTAACATGCTTTCTAAAAGTGTTAATGATGAATTTTCAAATCTCAACTGGATCTACATTTTAAAACAGTCACCAATATATGAGTTCCACAGGAGTCAACAGTAAAGTCCTTAAAACATGGATGCTAGAATCTCAAGTTCACATCTAAGTTACATCATTCAGTAACTTTAGTCCTTGGTTTAGTTCAACTATCTTTGCCTATTTCACTATTTGTTAGTATTTATATTAAATGACAATGATTATTGTACTTTCCTCATAGGTTTATTATGAGTACAAAATGATTTAACATTTCTAAAAAGTCTTAGAAGAGTGCTTGGCACATGGCAAGCTCTATATAAATATTTATTGAATAAAATTAGATATTCCAAAGCCTTTATGACATTAAGTAATATATTAAAATAGTGTTTGTCTCGTGATGTCCTGGTGTGGGCTCAAAATTCAGAAGTCTTCATTGTAAGATGTATAAGAATAATGAACATGTCTTTGTCTTGGCCTTACTTATCCATGTTTTGGAGAGAATAATGACTGATCTTCTATTTCATACAATAATTATGAACTTAAATGAGACAATGGTAGTGAAAGTGCTTTAAATTTAAATAAAAAGTAAAGGCACTAAAAAATTATCTTCTCAATATAATATTTGGGAAAATTAAACATTCCATTGGTAGAACAAGTTGGTAAATGAATCCATGCTTCAGATGGTTAGATTAAATAATTAGACCATAAATAAGCACAGTAGTTTAGAGTAGGCATCAACAAACTTTTTTTTCCAAACGGAATATGTGGTAAATTTTTATCCATATTCAGTGGGCTTAACTCTGCCATTATAGTTAGGAAAGAATTGTGGACAGTATGTAAACAAGCAGGTATCCCTGTGTGTTACAAAAGATAATTTCATGTGCAATCTTTCTTTCTTCTTTCTTTTTTTCCTCTACTCTTTTCTTTTTTTTTTTTTTAATTTAAATTCCAGTTACTTACCATACAGTGTAATAATAGTTTCAGGTGTACAATTTAGTGATTCAGCATTTCCATACAACACCTGGTGCTCATCACAGCAAGTGCACTCCTTAATCCCCATCATCTATTTTACACATCCCCCCACCCACCTCCCCTCTGGATATCATCAGTTTGTTCTCTACAGTTAATAAACAGTTTCTTGTTTGCCTCCCTCTCTCTTTTGTTTTTCCCTTTGCTCATTTGTTTTGTTTCTTAAATTCCACATATAAATGATATGATATGCTATTTGTCTTTCTTTAGCATAATACTCTTTTGTTCCATCCATGTCATTGGAAACGGCAAGATTTTATTCCTTTTTATAGATGGCTTATATTCCGTTGTGTTTGTATGTGTGTGTGTGTGTGTGTGTGTGTATATGTACATATATATATATACATATATATGTACATATATATATACACACAATATGTACATATGCATATATGTATATATATGTATGTATGTGTATATATATACATATACACACACATCTTACATATTATTTATCCATATATCAGTTGTGTGTGTGTGTGTGTGTGTGTATATATATCAGGTGTGTGTGTGTCTATATACACACACACACGTGTGTGTGTGTGAAGGCTTCTCAAACTATAAAGATTATTAATATTATTGCTGTTAGTGAAATGAAAGAGCACACATATTGATGGACATTTGGGCTTTTTCCATAATTTGCCTGTTGTTGATAATACAAACATCGGGGTGTGGGTATACCTTCTAGTTAATATTTTTGTATTCTTTGGGTAAATACCTAGTAGTGCAATTGCTGCATGATAGGGTAGTTCTATTTTTAATTTTTTGAGGAATTTCCATACAGTTTTCCATAGTGGCTGCACCAGTTTGTATTCCCATCAATAATATAAAAGGGTTCCCCTTTCTTCTCATCCTTAACAACACATGTTGTTTCTTGGGTTGTTGATTTTAGCCATTCTGACAGGTGTGAGGTGATATCTCATTGTAGTTTTTATTTGGATATCCCTAATGATCAGTGTTGTTAAGCATCTTTTCATGTGTCTGCCGGCCATCTGGATGTCTTTGGAGAAATGTCTATTCATGCCTTTTCCCCTTTTTAAAGATAGATTATTTGTATTTTGGATGTTGGGTTTTAGAAGTTCTTTATATGCTTTTGATACTAACCCTTTACCAAATATGTCATTTGCAAAAGCGTCTCCCATTCCATAGGCTATCTTTTAGTTTTGTTTATTGTTTCCTTTGCTGCACAGAAGATTTTTATTTTGATGAAGTCCCAATAGTTTATTTTTGCTTTTGTTTCCCTTGCCTCAGGAGTCATATGCAATCTTTCAACCACTGCTCAACTACATAAGAATGGACCTTGGGCCAGGAACAAGAGAGTAAAAGTCCATACAGCCTGTGATTGGCTTATCACCTTCTGTGAGATTATCTTCCCTTGTTTCAAACTCAGTGTGTGCTCCTTTGTTCTGTTTAAGCTTATGCATCAATAGCCCCATCAAAAGTTGTCTCACCCCAAGTTATTTCCAACTCCTCAAGGGAGGACAGGTCCTTCTACAAGAAGGTGCACATAGACCAGTTGGGGGAACCCACTAGCCATAAAGGGATGACACACTATTGGAGCTGAGCTTGCTCCATTTCTTTTCTGTGTGAGTAAAACTGTTGTTTTATCCAATGCTTGACTGTACTGTGTTTTTGTTATTGACTCTCATACCAAGATGCAGTGGAAAGAAGTGTTTGGACTTCTATTTCTGGTGGCTAGCTTTGTAATGCCTTTGTTATCTACGTTGAGTTGGAGTCTGACCCTCACGTTGGTAACCAGTTCAACATGTGCTGCTAACTACTGCATTTAATAAAATTTTACAAAATTATGTCCACCCCTCATTTAGAGAATAAATTCTGGAGATAGACTGGGTTTTAATCATTTCTTTGCCACTTAATTAATCAATGGCCTTGGAAAAATTACTGAACAGGTCACATTTGCTCTTCTGGGGGGAAAATGGGATTTAAGTAGTAGTATCGATTTAGGACTTTTGTGAGCATTAAAAATGAGTTAAAGAGCCAAAACACTGAATTTTAATCCTGGAGCCTATTAATACTTACAAAAGTATATGTTATTTGTAGTAGATAATGCAAGGATAAAGAAGAGTTAGAATTTTGGAACATCGTATATTTCATTCAACATTCTCATCCATGTTTTAAATATCATATTGTTTCATAACTTAGGCCTTTGAGATTCTGGCATAACTATATGTGCCTATTCTAATGTCCAAATTGATTAACTCAAGTGAATTATTTGGCCAAAGCTGTATATCAAATTAATTATAGGTTATTGCCATTCTTAAATGTGCATATAATTCTCTAGTTGCTAAGGAATATAAAGTATACCCAGTATTGTTTCATTATATTATATAAAGAGGATGATGGGTAGTGAGAAGTTCAGACACACACACACACACACACACACACACACACACACACACACAGTGTTTTGAGTCAAAGAACCACTGTTTATCTTGACTCTAACAGTTATTGCCCATGTTAAACTTAAAAACTACCTCTTTTCTCCATTTACTTATATATATGTTGAAAAGTACTTAGTGTAAAAGATTGCTGTGACCATAAAAGTAAGAGTGTGTCAAAGCACTTTCTAAACTGTTTTTCAAATAACAGTGACTACTAATTGATTGAGAAATATGCTTTTTGTTAATATGAACCCAATATGTTTAAATAATAATGGCACACTATATGTTTACTGCAAAGGTAACAGAGTTTGTGCATTCATAGAAAGAATGTTTTGTTGGACACACAAGGCTAACACATTGAAATATGTAGTAGATTAACAGAAGTAAAAATTAATCTTGTCACTTTGGCGAGACGATGCTTCAGATGATCAGGAAAGTGGATAAAAAGTGAAGAATGACATCGATAGGGAACTCTTATCAATGAGAGATGTATGGAAGTGGAGACCTAATCTGGGTTTGGGAGAATGATTGAAATTCCAATACCAGTGATTTCCAACCCTACAAAAAATTCCAAAACTTGGGACTCACCCTAGATTCTAATTGGTATTTTTTAGAATGTTTCCCATTATTGCAAACATGTAGCTGACTTGAAAACTGTTGTGTTAAATTAGCTTCTAGTTGCTGTTCTTGCTGTAGAAGAACATGAGAGCTTGTTAAAAATGCGGAATCTCAGGCCCAAACCAATACTCACTGATCTGGGCTCTGCCTATTAAAATTATACAAGTAATAGAAATAAAAGCACAGCTTAAAATAAAATTCCAAGTTGCCATCAGACAGAAATGTGCCCTTGCACTTCAAACCTTCTGCTCACCTTGGACATTCCAATAGGACTTGCCTCTTTCTTGTTCTACATTCTAATACTTGGAATCATCTTCTAATTAAAATTACATAGATTCATTAGTACTTCATAGTCAAATATACCATATATTTTTAAACTTTGGACAATATTCCCAAAGACCCATTTAGAAGCCAGAGCTGTTAGATCTCAAGCACCACCTCCATGAGCTGAGAGGACTGTTCACCTTCTTCACTTATGCTCAAAGTCGTACTATAATAATTCTTTTTTCCTCAAAGTGTTAAGGAATTCATAATATATAAACAGATCATCAGAATATCATGGAATGAGGACACACTTTTGTAAACAGTAACAAGTTTGGAATCTTGAAGATAAAAACAAGAGTTCCTTACAGTAAGAAGTTATGATTTTTTTTAAGAGGAAGTACTTTTCATTGGTGAACATGGGATAGTAATTCATGCTCTTAGGGTTCTTAAATTGGACTTCCTGAATGACTTACCCCATGCCACTCGACATACCAATTAACCTCTCATGCCATTACAAAAATAAAATAGCTTGAAGAAGCAGGTATTGATTTCTGAGAAGTTAGACATCAAAATTTATTGATCAGGCAAGGCAATATTGACCAAAAAAAAAAAAAACCCAAGAATAATATGTACTACAATAGAGGATGCATTTCTCTGTACATGATTTTGCAGTCTCATGCTAGAAATAGGGCTATTTAAAACAGTGAAAAGAAGTCCTCTGAAGATTTCCTTTATATCCTTTGCACTACATATCTCTGAGTAAAAGTGGATATGTTCTTCTTGTAAAATGCCAAAGAGCCCATTGTCATTTTCAGTGGAGGGAAACAGGGAGGCTTGCATTAAATTCAGATTAAAACTCTGCCTCTGTAAACACAACACAGGAGATACTCCACATGTGCAAACCAAGGGGGCAGCATAGAAAGACACTGAACTCACCTCCTCCTTTGGACACAACAAATTTACAGCTACATGTGGAGTCATTTTCTTCTGAGAAGGACCTGACAACTAGGTGAAGAGTGCCTCCAACATGAAAGACAAAAGACACATCAAGGAGAGGCAGAGACATGACCTTGCTTGGGGCCCTCTGCTAGTCCCTTGATTCCAGAACACAGGCAGTGCCATGGACAAAATAGTTTCAGAGAGGGAGGAAAACCATAAGAGACTCTTGAATACAGAGAAAAAACTGAAGGTTAATGGTGGGGGCGGGGGGGTGGGCACAGAGGGGAAAATGGGTGATGGCCATTGAGGAGGGCACTTGTTGGGATGAGTGATGTTGTATGTATGTAAGTGATGAATTACAGGGATCTACCCCAAAACCCTATATATATATATATTTTATATATCATTTATATATATATATATATATATATATATATATATATAAAAGAAACAATTCAGGAGAAATGAATACATAATATATATAAATAATATATATAATATATTTTTTATATATTATATATATTTATATATTTTATATATATTTTTATATATATAAAAGAAACAATTCAGGAGGAATAAATAAATAAATAAATAAATAAATAGACTGGCAGCTTTCTTCATTGACTCTCATTTGAGATCAGACAGTTCAGACAGTTCGGGTGAAATCCTACAATATGCTGCAAGCACATTTACATTAAAAGTTAGAAGTAAGGTTTTGTTTAAACACAAAGTATGAACTGTGAGTGATAAAGTTGACCCTGCCCAGAAAGTCAGGGAGATATATTGGAAGATACAAAAAGTATTTCCTGATGCCCTTATCAAACCACAAAAAAATGACATAATTTGTGTGCATATAACATCTACCCTGCTTCCTGGAGGAGTTCTGCTCTATGAATTTGAAAAATAAATTATGTTTTATTTTAGGTTATATTTCATTTTCATGGTCAGTGATGAAATGATCTTTGAAGTTCCTTTCTGGCAGCAGAGAAACTCCTAAGTGTTGAATGTCTGTGTGAATTTGGGGTCAGTTTTGATTGTTTTGTTTTTATTCTCAGTATGGTTATATTTTCCTGTTTATTGGCACACATGGTATTAATTGATTAGATGTTGAGCATTGTGAATTTTACCTTGATGGATTCTGCGTGTCTCTGAGTTCCTATAAATATTCCTGGGTTGTGTTCTGGCACACAGTTAAATTGTTTTAAACAGTTTGATCCCTTCAGAGATTGCTTTAAAAAAAAAAAGTATGATTCACATACGAGAAAATGCACACTTTAAAAAAAAATTTTTAATGCTTATTTTTGAGAGAGAGACAGAGCCTGAGTGGGAGAAGGGAAGAGAGAGAGGGAGACACAGCATCTCAAGCAGGCCCCAGGCTCTGAGCTGTTCTCCCAGCGCCCCTTGCGGGGCTCGAACTGGGAGATCGTGACCCCAAGCGAAATCGGCCGCTTAACTGACTGAGCCACCCCAGGAGCCCTGCAAAATGCAGAATTTTAAAGTGTATATAATCCACTAGATTTTTCCATATTCAAAAGTTATGCAAATGTTACTGATAACTAAATCCAGAACATTTATATCTTTCACAAAAAATAGCCCTGTACTCATTTGGAGCAGTAATCCCTGATTCCTTTACTCTCCGCAGAAATTGGAACCGCTAATCTACTTTCTGCCTCTATAGATTTGTCGATTTGGACTCTTTTATATAAATGTAATCATACAGTGTATGGCTTTCTGTGACTGGCTTTTTTCACTTAATGTTTTCAGGATTCATCAACATTGAACTATATATCTGTACTTTATTTCTTTTTTATGATTGACTAATATAAATTTATGGATTATACCATATTATGCATATTGATTTTTAACTGATGGACTTCTGGGTTGTTTCTAAATTTTGGCTACTATGAATAATCCTACTATGAACACTGGTACACAAGATTTTGTGTGAACATATATCATTAATCCTTTTTGGTATATACCTGGGGGTAGAATTTCTGGATCATATGCAATTGCCAAACTGTGGTTCAAAAGTTGTTGAACCATTTTATATTTCCGTCAGTGATTTATGATGGGAATTGCCACCCCAGCAGGTATAAAGTATCATCTCATTATATTTTTGGTTTCAATTTCCCTTAAAACTAATAAAACTGAGCATCTTTTTATGTGGTGATTGGTTGTTTGTATATCTTCCTGGGAAAAATATCTAGTCAAATTATTTATCCATTATTAAAAAAATGGACCATTTATTGTTGAATTGTAGTAATTATTTATATATTATGTATACTAGAAACAGATATATGATTTGCAAATATTTTTCTTCATTCTGTGTATTGCCTTTTGCTGTCTTGATTGTGTACTTTAAATCATGAAAGATTTTAAATTTTGTGAAATAGAATTTATCATTTTAGGTTTGTAATGCATTTAGATTTAATTTTTGTATGTAGTGGGAGGTAAGTTTCCAATTCAAGTTATCTTTCTTTCTTTCTCCCTCTTTTCTTTCTTTCTTTCTTTCTTTCTTTCTTTCTTTCTTTCTTTCTTTCACCTGTTGATACCTAGGTGGCTCAGCAACATCTGTAGAAAATACTATTCACTATTTTCTTCCAAATTATATTGTCCTGGCAATACTGACAAAGAATCAGCTGACCATAAATGTACCCGTTTGTTTCAGAAACTCAATTCTATTACATAGAGCTATAGATCTATCCATATGCAAGCACTGCCTTGATTATTGTAGCTTTGTTGTAAGCTTTGTAATAGAAAATGTGATTTCCAGTAGTTTTCTTCTTTCTAAAAAATTATTGTGGCTATTATGTGTTCCTGCTTACATTTTGGGAATCAGTTTTTTTAATTTCTTCCAAAAAATTAGGCAGCTGGGATTTGGGTGAGGATTGAAGAATATTAGATCAATTTGGGAAGTATTCTCATCCTAACAATATTAATTCTTCTGATCCATGGACATGGGATGCAATTCCATTTATTTTAGTTTTATTTAATTTATTTTATAAAGTTTTGTAGTAGTTACTATACATGTATTTTACATTTTTTGTTATATGCATACCTAAGTATTTTGTTCTTTTTGATTGCTGTAGAATTGTTTTTTTTTAATTTTTATTTTAGATAGTTCATTGATAATAAGTAGAAACACAATGTTATATTTATTTTTTACACTTCAATCTTGTTGAACTATTTATTAGCTGTAACATTTTCATGTGAATTCCATAGGATATTTTTACATACAAGATTAGGCCATCTGTAGAAGGAGACTTTTACTTCTTCCTTTCCAATTAGGATGACATTAATTTATTTTTCTTGCCTAACTTCCCTGGATAGAAGTTCTAATACAATAGAAGTAAAAGTGAAGAAATCCTTTCATGGTCCTGATCTTAGATGTAAAGCTTTGAAGTTTCAATCATTAAGTATGCTGTTGAAGGTGGGTTTTATTAGTTTGAAGAAATTTCTTTATATTTCTAGTTTGTTAGTGTTAATCCATGAAAGGATGTTAGATTTTAAGTGCTTTTTGTATATTTATTGAAATGATCATGTGACTTTTGTCCTCTCTTAACACGGCATATTACATTGATTGTTGTATGTTGGACTCACAATCTTGTATTCCCAGGATGAATTCCATTTGGTCATGTTGTATAATCATTTCTATACATTGCACAATTTTGCTTGCTAGTATTTTGTTGATGATTTTTGCATCTTTATTCATAAGATATAGTTTTTCTTTCTTGTAAAATGTTTGTTTTGTTTAGTTCTTCAGACAATACTGACCTAATACAATGGGTTGAGAATTATTCCTTTCTGTTCTAACTTTTGGAAGAGTTTATAAAGAATTAATAGTAATCCCTCTTTAAATGTTTGGAAGAATTCAGCACTGAACCCATCTGGCACTGAGCTTTTCTTTGTGAGTAGTTGTTATTTTTATTGTTATTACAAGTTCAATCGCATTACATGTTATACATTTATTTATAATTTCTATTTTTCTTAAGTCATCTTAGTAAAATATGTCTTTCTCAGAATTTATCGATTTTATTTAGATTATATAATTTGTAGTTATGAAATTCTTCATACTATTCTCTTTTTTTTTTAATTTTTTTTAACATTTATTTATTTTTGAGACAGAGGGAGACAGAGCATGAATGGGGGAGGGTCAGAGAGAGGGAGACACAGAATCTGAAACGGGCTCCAGGCTCTGAGCTGTCAGCACAGAGCCCGACATGGGGCTCGAACTCACGGACCGTAAGATCATGACCTGAGCCGAAGTCGGCCGCTTAACCGATTGAGCCACCCAGGTGCCCCCATACTATTCTCTTATAATCCACTTTATTTCTATAAAATCAGTAGTAATGCACACACTTATATTCATGATTTTAGTAATTTGGCTATTTTCTCTTTTTGTTCTGTTATTCTAGTTAAAGGCTTATCAATTTTGTTGATATTTTTAGAAAAACAAACTTTTGCTTGATTTTATTTTTTTATTCTCTAATTTGTTTGAAAGAATTATTAGCACCTAATAATTATTGTATCTGTCCTCCTTGGTTTGGGTTAAATTTGCATTTTTTCCATTTTTTTCAAGTTGGAAGAAAATTAACCTATTGGTTTGAAATCTTTCTTCATAATGATTTCTAATTTCATTCTATTTTGATCATGCTAAGTCTCTTAAACTTGGCATGTGTTTTATAGTTGCTGCACATTTCAGTTCAAACTAGCCATGTTTCAGGTGCTCAATAAACTAATGTGGCTAGTGGACTCTACTGGATACCAACATTGTAGCAGCTTCAGTTCCTTATTGAATCTTCCATACTTAATTAATTTCACCTCAACAGTAAGTTTTGTTATCCTAATAAAAGCTACCCATTTTTGCTAAAGGACTCTACCCTTTCTGACGGGAGAGAAAAAGAAAGGGACTCGGTAATTGACAGGAGAATAAAAGGAATGAATTCAGTCCTCTGGTTTTTATTTTTTATTTATTTATTTTTTTAGTGTTTATTTTGCAAGAGAGAGAGAGAGAGAGAGAGAGAGAGAGAGAGAGAGCAAGCAAGCGAGCATGAGTCGGGGAGGGGCAGAGAGAGAAATTCCCAAGCAGGCTCCATGTTGTCAGCCCAGAGCTAGATGAGGGCTCTATCCCAGGAACCATAAGATCAAGACCTGAGAGTCAAAGTCAAGACTTGTATGCTTAACCAACTGAGCCACCCAGAGGCCCCAGTCCTCTGATTTTTTATACTCAATTCTACCTTCTGCTGAAGTTATAGTGCAAGGTTAAAGTAGGGCCAGCACCAATTTTAGCTCCTTGAACCCTGCCAACAGCCTTGTGTTGAGCCACCAAGAAAGAGTTGGTCTTGGAGCTTGTAAGAATGTCTCAGGCACAACCCCATATGTACTCAATCAGAAACTATAGTTTAACAAGATTCCCAAGGTATATATATATATATGCACATCGAGTTTAAAAACAGTATTTTAGGGGCACATGGGTGACTCAGTTGAGTGCTGGCTCTTGATTTCAGCTAAGGTCATGAGTTCATGGTTCCTAAGAATAAGCCCTGCATCAGACTCTGTGTTGCTTGGGATTCTCCCTCTCCCTCTCTCTGCCCATCCCCTGCTTGCACACCTGTGCACGTTCTCTCACAAAATAAATAAATGAACTTTTTTTTTTAAAGAATCACCTAGAGAGATTTTAATAATCCTAGTACTCAGCACCACAGATCCATTAAATCAAAATCTCTGATATGTGACCAAATGTCATCATTTCTTAAACTCCTATGTGATTCTAAAATTCAACCAATGTTGGAAACCACTCTAAGGATGGAGATTATTTTCCAAATGTGGAAATATAGTTCTTTTCTTCTTCAGTTTCATTGTATAACATCCTTTCAAGGTAGGTAAATCTTGTTAAAATTTCAAGAGATTCTGACATTAGGTGGTTCAAGGACTACATTTGAGGAAAGACTGATTATTTACCCTGTGTAGCTCATGGCATTGGATTTGGGAGACTCCCTTAATGGAAAGACTAAGAGAAAAAAGCACATATATTTCTCTCCTATATTTCAAATAAAAATCTGAGATTAGGACTTTTCCATGACATACAAAGTCAGTCTACAGTTCCTGTGGGAGAGATAGTACGAGATCTTTTTAGTTAGTGCAGTAGAATGCCCTAGATATGATATTGTTCTGACATTTTCTGTTTTGTTTCTTTAGACATAACTCTGACTTTTTACAATTATATCATTTGTCTAATAGATTAAGTATTTTATTCAAATATCCCATTCTGAAGTTGTATCACAATTATTTCTTAGAAAAGGTACTATAATACAGATTACATTCTTTTTTTTCCTTGTAAGAGGTTATTAATGCCTGAGGTGCTTATTATTGAATAGTGAATGGTTTGTACCTAAAGGGTGCCATGTTTCATGTTTTTAGAACAATATAAACAATAGTGAGGAAACTGAAATTTTCAGTTGTTACTCTGAAACTCTAGATGAACTGTGCAAATCTGAGCCTGTAGGAAATATTCTATCTCGCATAAAACATTTAAAAGCTATCGTTTACTGAGAGTGTAATGTGTGTCAGATGCTTTACATGCATTATCTCATGTAATCATAACACAGTTGGTGCAGATAGTCTCATTGACTTCTCTATTATCTTACAATTAATAAGAGGTTAAGCTGGGATTTCAATCTAGTATACATAATTCCAAAGCCTATGCAATTTCAACTAGATATTACAGCCACCAAATGTTTAATATGGCTTTCAATTATGAAAATATAGACTCTGAGTCCTAATCCTAAAATAAATGAGCTGAGATGAAACTTGGAGATAATTCTTAGATGTGGGCAAAAGGTGTGGAACATGGGAGTTGACTGATAAGACCACCTAGCTAAATGTATGGTAAGAGTAGGGGTGTTTCCTAATTAGTTTTCTAAAAACTGTAGACCTGGTGATTTATTGCCATTATCTTCACATTTAGATTATCATGCTTTCTGAATGATGAGCATGATTGCTGTGGAGTTGGTATTTGTGGGAAGAAGGGGCTTCAAAAGCAAAGCAAAGCATATAATTCAAAGAAACACTGTTTTTCCCAACTAAAATTATCATCCTAAAAATTTGAAAGAATTTTACAGAGATCGCTGATAATCATATCACCTAGATTACTATTTTACTATACTTGCTTTATGACATATCCATCCCTCTACACAGCCATTAATATGATATTTTTATACATTTCAAAATAATGTTTTACTAAATACCTAAACATGTATATCATTAATTAGAGTTCAATGTCTGCATTTTACTTTAAATGCAAAATTTGTGTACAGTGAAATGTATAATTCATAAGTGTACATTCAGTGAGTCTAGAAAGATACATGCACCTGTTTAAGCCCAAACACTAGCTAACTACATAATTTTACCATTGGTCAGAAAACTTCTCATGCACTCCCTCAGTCACTTTCCACTCCAATCCCTGAAAGCAATAATTTGTCTTCATTCTTTTTCCCATAGAATTGTTTTCCTTCTTTTAGAATCATATTAATGACATCATATATTATTTACTTCAGGAAGATTTTATTTCATAATAAGTAATAATATTTTTTGAGATTCATGCATGCTGATTAGTCTGTCATCTATATGTTTAATTTTAGTTTTAATTTTTTTAAAATTTACATCCAAATTAGCATATAGTAAAACAATGATTTCAGGAGTATATGTTTATTTAAAAATTGTATACTATTTGTTTTTTTAGTATTTTTTCACAATGCCCTAGATTATGCTGGATGTTCTATGTCCTTTGCATTTCCAATTAAAATTTTAGGTTCAGCATGTAAATTTGTATGAGATAAAAGACTACTTCAATTATAATTGTGATTGCATTGAATCTATAAATTAATTGGGACAATAAGGATCTTAACAGTATTGAGCATAACATTATATGAATTCGACTTCTTTTCCCATTTATTTGTTTTTTCTAATATACTTTAGAATATTTTGTAATTTTCCATGTAGAAGTCCTGAAAAACTTTCAGTAAATGTATTTCCAGCTTTTTTATATTTTTAACACTACTGTTAATGGAATTTATTTTTATTATTTCCAATTGTTTGCTACTAACATCTGATATGTAGTTTTTAATAATATTTAGCCTTGAATACTGTGACCTTACTAAATTTTTAGGTCCAAAAGTAATCTTGTATATTTGTTAGGATTTCTATTAACCAATCATATAATATTCAAATAGAAATAATTTTCCTTATATATGTATATATATGATTATATGAATTATATATGTATTATATGAATATATATACATATATATGTATATATAATCTTGCACTGGCAAATGCCTCCATAAAATGTTGAATTTATATATTAAAAGTTGATTTATAGAGGGAAAGTAAATTTTAAGTTTACCAAGATAATTATGAATTTTAATGTTATTTATTCCTTCCTGAAACCTGAGTATCATATTTCTTCTCTTGGAAGAATTGTCTTTAGAATTATTTTGTAGGGAAGTTCTGTTGACTACAAATTCTGTTAGTTTTCTTTTTTTCTCAAAATGTATTTCACCTTAATTCTCAAAAGATATTTAAACTGGATTTTAGGTGTGCCTGGGTGGCTCAGTTGGTTGAGCATCTGACCTCGGCTCAGGTCATGATCTCACAGTTCGTGGGTTCAAGCCCCGCATTGGGCTCTGTGCTGACAGCTCAGAGCCTGGAGCCTGCTTTGGATTCTGTGTCTCCCTCTCTCTCTGCACACCCCCACCCCCAAGTCACACTCTGTCTCTCTGGATAAACATTAAAAAAATTTAAACTGAATTTCAAATTTTGATTTGACCTTTTTATTTCTTCTTGGTTCACTTAATGAATCCACTATATTCTAGATTCCAGTTTCAGATGAGGAATCAGTGGTTATCTGAGTCATTTTTCCCTTACATGAAGTTTGTTATTTTATCTTAGCAGCTTTCAAGATTTCTCTTCACCTTTGGTTGTGAGCAGATTTAATATTTGGTGTGTGGATTATTTTGTTTGTATTTATTCTTCTTTTATTTGCTGAGCTACTTACATCTATTGGGCATATTAGGGAAATTTTGCCCATTATTTCTTCAAATATTTTGTTCTGCCCTATTTTCTCCCTCCTTTATTGTTAGGTGTATAATTAAACATCTGTTTTCACATTTGATATTGCCCAGGTTCCTGAGACTCTGACACAAAAAAAGTTTTTTTTCAATAATTGATCTGGATTCTCATGGAGACTATGATTTAGCTAAGAAGAAACCAGCATATATGGAACTAATGATATTCATAACTGCTATACACATAAAGATATAATGTATTCATATTATCCAATGTCTATACTGTCAACAATGTTTGTTTTTGTTTTTGTCTTGTTTTTAGTGTGTTGTTTCATTGTTGAGTTACCATGCTGATAGTGATGCTACCTTTTGAGGGCAGCATACATAAACACTGTATTATTTTCAGACAGACATACTTTAAGTACAATGTTTGTTTGTTTGTTTTTCCATTTTCAGATGGTATTTACCCACACTATGCAAAAAATGTTAGAAAGTAATTTAACTTAATTCAACCAATTATAAGTTACAATATATATCAATTTTGAAGGTGAAATTATTAAATAATCTGTTATTTTGATCTTAAACTGTCATGCTAGTAGACTTTCCATCCATTTGCTTGCAGTTAGCTCATAGTATCTCATTCAAATCAAAAATTTTTTTTTGTAATAACTCTTAGGGCTTTCTCAGGATATTATATTTTCTAGAAATAGTATTTTCCCACTGCATTTTAGCTTGTGCATGGCTAACAGCAAGCTTTTCTCATTTAAAATTATGCTGTACATGAACAAAACTATTAATGGGGTTGGTGTCATAAGTAGTCTGATAGCATGAAGAGGTGTTTGCTCTTTTTGAGGAAAAATGCCATACCCAGTTGGTAGAAGTGTACACAGCTGTGTTTGGGTTCATCAAACATCTCACAATAAACGTCTGAGGTTTGCTTATTTTCCAAGTATGTTTTGCCACATGCATTTCCCCTTATTTTTAAGCATGGAGAGACTTTCAAAAGCCCCATGTGCTGCAAGTTGCCATTTCATCATTTATCAAAATAGATACATAAATAGGCTTTGCTGTCAATAAATTATGTTGACTGGGTTTATGGCTTGTTTTTTTTTTTCCAGATAACAAAATAGCTCAGAAATAAACATTCCAAAGCCAGAGGGTTCTGGTATCATTGCCAGGATTTTTATATATCCTGGAATATGTGCTTCAACTCACTAAATATTGGCAACTTTTCTTGGTCACTGAATCAGATCCGTTTCCTAGTTGTGTCATGTCTGCAAGCTCTAGGCTGTTTAGATTAGTTAACATTCTTTTTGAACAAGAATTTCAAGAGAGAAGCAGACTGATTCTAGAATCCTATCTTACAAAATTCCAAGTTGAAATACTATGAGTCATTGATACAATCAAGATCTTCCCTAATCTTCAGTCATAACCACAACTGGTCCTACTTAGAATCAAAAGTTTGTGATGTTAGACACATTGCTTATATCGATTGTGCTCCTTCATCAGTCCCCTACTTTACTTTTATCTCCTGGTTAAAGCTTAAAATTTGGCTAATTATTCAGAAGTTGTTCCTTTTTGGGTTCGTTTCAGTTTAAATGTTTGTTAAATTGTTGATGCTATACTATAAGTGGCTTAGCTTTGTTGACAATTAAGACCTTTATTAACAGTTTGTTGACTTTTTGGAAAAAAGTAAGTTGTAAACCTCTATACAAATTAAAAATTAAGTTCTTAAAATTCTCAATTTGACCAAATGAAACAATTTAAAGACCTTTAAAGGTTTATTGAGAGGGAAAAAAAAAACAGGCTTAAAAAACAAACAAATAAATACAACATATTTGTCATTACCAAAAAGAGGCAGATTTAGGTAGAATAATTAGAAAACAACCAGGCTACATAGATAATGCAGACAGACAGTCCTAGTTATCTGTTCAGTGGGCAAAAAACAAGCACTTATGATCTACAGCCCCTACACTTCTGGGGTTATTCTTTATGGCAATCTGGTGTTCAAATACATCTTCTTTGGTGTAATTTTTTTTTTATAAAAATTTTTTTAACGTTTATTTATTTTTGAGAGAGAGCATGAACGGGGGAGGGGCAGAGGGAGAGGGAGACACAGAATCAGAAGCAGGCTCCAGGCTCTGAGCCATCAGCCCAGAGCCCGACGCGGGGCTAGAACTCACGGAGTGTGAGATCGTGACCTGAGCTGAAGTCAGACGCTTAACCACCTGAGCCATCCAGGCGCCCCTGGTGTAATTTTTATTTATCAAACCATATCTGTTTTTTTTTTCCATTGAACCATTTTACTGCTCCCAGAACCTTAGTTCCAGTGATCTTCTTGTCCCCACCTGTAGGTGTTCTCCGTGTGAGGTCCCCTGGGCTGCTGCTAACTGTGGTGCCAGGCTTGGTGTCTGCACCGGCTACTGGCAGCTGCTGGGTCTTCCCTTGGCTTTTCATGATGGTGACTGGGGTCCCCTGTAGTAACTGTGGCTCTTCTGAAGTGTAGTGGAAACTAGGCAAATGGCATGGTTGGGGCTGCTCTGGGCTCTCTGGGGTCTACCCACTCTCCACTCCCACTGCCTAGCTAACTGAACGGCTTAGCTTTTAAAGTTAGTCACTTATGGATTTAAACTGCACTTCCTTGTTTCTTATGCCTAACTACTCTTCTGTAAAAAAGAGAAATAGCTATCTTTTAGTAATATGATTAAACCTAAATGAGAAAATTGATATAAAAGTCAGTAGAGTTGCCATGAATTTGAAATGAGATAGCAGATAATAAATATTAGTTTCCAGAAACTTTCTATGAAACCTTAAAGAAATTCAATGGGAAAATAACTTTAACTTTCAGTTATTAGCATCATCAACTCCCTATCTGGACATTAAGAGAAAAAAGTGAAAGAGAAGGGGCATAAATGAGGATTTTGAGGTGCTAATATGAAATATCAAGTCAGTGTTATAGAAATACATTGCATAAAAAGAAAAAAATTCAGTGGCTCAACTCAGTTTTGTGGGTCTCCCTATCACACAACCAGCACATCTTTCATTGGCAGAGGAAGAGATCCTCAGATTTCGAGAGCTGCTTCTAATTTCATCATAAAATGAACCGCATTGTTCTTTCCATTTCTGATTTAACTTCAACATTAAATAAAAAGAAAAAGAAAAAATGAGAGAATGCAGCCAAATCTTGAGTCATGGGGAAATTCACAGCATGATTTTTCTAATTAACAATAATATGTGGAACAAAGATAAAAATCTACCAAATATAAATATAGATACATCATAGACATCCAAAGTAGGTCCAAAAATAGGAATTATTACATTTTAAACAAAAATGTGTTTTTGGACATATTGGTAAATATTATTTTTTCCATCTTATCTAATTTATTAAGTTAGATGAAAACACGATAGAAAAAATAATATTTACTAATATGTCCAAAAACGCTGTCTTTGAAAGATTAATAAATGTAAAATGTCAGAAGGAACAGGCATTAGAAAAGCTCTTAAGCTATTTGCCCCTGAAAAAAGGATTGGCATATACTGTTTGTATGCATATTTTTTTCAAATCTTGGTGAAAGTGATTACTGCAAAACATATAAACTTCTTCAGAATTTAAGGGGATAAAAGCTTGATTTGCCACCTCATTCCATTCAGCTGAAACTGAAATCAGACAACATAATGTACAAGAATATACTCAGAACAGGGGCACCTGGGTGGCTCAGTCATTTGAGCATGTGTCTCTTGATTTGCGCTCAAGTCATGATCTCATGGTTCCTGGATTTGAGCCGGGAGTCGGGCTGGGCACTGAGAGCGCTGGGGCCTACTTGGTATTCTCTCTCCCTCTCTTTCTGTCCCTTCTTCTCTTCTCAAAACTAAATTTTAAAACATTACAAGGAAACAATAAACTCAGAAAAACTTAGTTTTCAGTTTAGATCCCACAATTTTAAACAGAATATTAGAAAGGCATGTGGCAGGATAACTGTTCATTCAAAACAGGCAGGACCCTAAAAATGAGGACCTAGTATACTGTTAGAAAAGATATTGCTATAGTTTAGTCCATCAATAGGTTGAGGGAAAATAACAGTACCTTAAGGCTCATAATGATTCTGACAGAACTATTCACTAATTCTCAATTAAGAAGTACTTGATAAAAATATAAAGGAAAATAGTGGTGTTTCTGTTAGTAGTAAGATAAAATTTCAGTAATCATTTACTTAGCTTAGAGTTGCTAGCCAATGCAGTGTAATTAAAATACAATGTATATATATATATTTTTTTTTCATAAAAGATGAATTATTAGAATCTTCCTATAATAGAGGTTTTTGTTAGAATAGAAAACCTAACACAATCAACACAAAAACACTAGAACCATAAAAAGATCCACATGTGGGAATATTTCGTTTTTATTTTTTTTAAGTTTATTTGGAGATAGAGAAAGTGCAAGTTGGGGAGGGGTAGAGAGAAAGGGGGAGAGAGAATCTGAAGCAGGCTCTGCACTCTCTCTGGTGCAGGGCTCAACCACACAAACCATGAGATCACGACCTGAGCCTAAGTGGGCTTAACAGACTGAGCCACCCAGCTGCCCCTGCATGTGGGAAAATTTCTTAAAATGCATGTGTAAAATGCCATAGATTATCTATATCAGTAAATAGACTGAGAAGACCAGGAAATACATATGTCCAATACAAATAAATGGTAAAGTCAAACCACTTAGAAATAAACATTTTAAAAATACGTAGCAATCAGATTCCGAGAATTACATAAATGCAAGAAGGCTTCAAAATATAAAAAAATATAAGTTAATAGTGTATTACTGGCAAGAAAGCATTAAAAACAAAAATATATCTGGCATTTTCAACTAAGTTTAAGATTAGTACAATTCTGATAAAAATTTTAATAAGATCAGGGCAAATAAAATATTATCTAAAGTTTATTTAACAAAGTGCTAAAAATTAAAATTAATGAAAATTAAAGAAATGTGAAGGGGAACAGTAGTCTTACAACTTTTGATTGAGACATTACTAAAGTAACTTCAAAAACCTGTGTCCTTTCTGTAGTTTGAATAATACTTAAATTATTTCCTCAGACAGGATACTTCATGAAATATTATGAATATCATATTTCACAATAGAATTATGAAGTAACTATATTAAACACAGCTAAATTAATCTCAATTCCGTAGAGATTTGAAGCTCACTCTACTATTGGAAAAAATAAAAGAATTTATAAAATTTCATTATGTAGTGCACTTTTTCTTTCTTACTCTTGTATTTTTTCTTCTACCTCTCCCACAGATATGCTAATTTAACACATTCCCATGTATGAAAGTATTTTCAATTATCTAATGTACTAGGCAACAGAAATATGTACATTTATAGATGTGTGTATGTATGTGTAAGTTATATTTATATATGAATCATGTATACTATTATATAAAATGTATAATATATAAATTATATGTATGATGTATTATAGATATAATTTCCTATAATCATATGGCCAAATATTTCAAAACATTTTATGCATTTAGTTAGGATATTTAAAAATTACACATTATGAAAAAATATTAAATATAAAATGTTAGATTTTTGTAAGTTATCTCTTTTAATGATGTATACTTAGGTGAAAATTATGTCATACTACAATAAGACCAACCTGAACATCAATTTGTTTTTTTTTAAGCTACAGAAAAGCCTTGTTTACATAATTTTAAAAAAGAGAATAGAACTTCTGTAACAGCAAAACACTCAATATTGAACTTCTTCCAAAGACATGACACATAGGTCATTAAACCTAATTTGGATAATGAATAACTAGCTTAAAGCTTGATTAGGAGCCTTCAGTTTTATTGCAAGGAAAAAATCATACATGTAAAATGATTTTTCATGTCTTAGAATCTCACACTATAAAGTTTTAAGAAGAATCGTCATGATAATGTTTCACCAAGTTTTACCCAAGGTCTATTAATTTCAAATATTAATCTTTTTGGGTGCAGTGCTTCTGCATCTTAGCTACACAATGAAATCACCTAGAGAGCTTATAATACACTGTATCTGAGTCACATCCCCAGAGTTTCTGATTAGTTTTTCTAGTAAACAACATAGGAGTTGCAATTTTTAAAAATGTGCCCAGTTATTCTAACAAGAAGTCAAAGCTGAGAATTATTGCTACACCACCTGTTTTTAGCCAATGCACACAGAAGGGTTGAGAAAATCAGAATATTGATTAATTCAATATGCCTTTGCAAATATAGCTGAACAAAATTTTTATTTTAATATATTTATAAATACTCTGATATAGAGAAATATTAAAGCATATTGTCCATTCATATAGTATATTGTACAAAATTGCAAATGAGAAAGTATGATCAAACCACAATAAATGAAAACTAAAAAGTACAAGTGAAAAGATTAAAAAATATTTGGGACATAGGAATTTGAATAACTTTGAAGGGAGAGTGTATTACACACACACACACAAAATCCCTACTTTCCAATTTTTTTAACCATTAAGAAGCCTTCTAATCTGACTAAATTAAAAACCATAAGAGACTCTTAAATACTGAGAACAAACGGAGGGTTGATGGGGAGTTGGGGAGAGGGAAAGTGGGTGATGGGCATTGAGGAGGGCATGTGCTGGGTGGAGTACTGGGTGCTACATGAAAACCAATTTGACAATGAATTAAAAAAAGAAAAAGCTATATGTTATAAAGAATGTGGAGATTTGCTCTCTATGGGCACAGATAATCAAGAAAAAAAATAGAATGAATATCATTAAGAGTAAATAAACATTGGGAGATTACCTATCGCAGTAAACAGTTTTTAACCTGTCAAAACACATTTCCTAATTAGCCTGCCAGTCCCAAAATACCTTAAACAAAGGAACCTACCCTTTACCCAAATTTTATGCATTGTTTTTTCCTAAAACATTATATAAAAATCTGATCTCAGTAAAACATCATTATTTCAAGTTGTTTTTAAAATTCTTCCAAAGTACAAAATATAGGAGAAAATTAAAATGAATAAATAAGTTATTAGGGATTTATATCTAATTTTTCATTTATTTCCAAATTTTATAGATAAAACTCTTATAGTTAAAAGGATACAACATGTTTCTGTAGAAACTAAGGAACCAAAACTTTCTATTATAAATCTTTCAAAATAATTTTGTTGACATTTCATTTATTTTTGAGAGAGTACAAGCAGGGGAGGGGCAAAGAGAGAGGGAGACAGAGGATCCAGAGTTCAGACAGTGGTGAGCCCGATGTGGGACTCCAACTCACGTACCATGAGATCATGACATGAACTGAAGTTGGACGCTCGACTGACTGAGCCACCCAGGTGCCCCTGTATTATGAATCTTATGTTTAGCTCTGGTTGATATTTCTCAACCAGACACAAATAGCAAAAGATAAGCCTCATTATAAATTGATTAAAAATACATGTATAACACAAGATTTACTACATTTCTGGCCTATAGCCTGTACCTGCATCCTCAACTCTATTTTATGGCACTGGAAACTTAATAAACATTCTTCCATCATAAATAAAATAAATAAAAAGTAGAAAAGTAAAAATAAGTAGATAAATAAAAAGTTTATTAGATAATACAAATTACAGAAGCATGGCTTACTGAAGTATTACATCCTTTTGTGAATGTTTTTTGTTTGTTTTTTATTTTGTTTTAGAGAATGCTCACAAGTGGTAGGGGGGAGAGGGAAAGAGAGAGAGAGAGAGAGAGAGAGAGAGAGAGAGAGAGAGAGAGAGAGAGAATGAATCTCAAGCAGCTCCAAGCTCAGTGCAGAGCCCAATGCAGGACTCAATCTCACAATCCTGGGGTCACGATCTGAGCCATAATCAAGAGTAGGATGCTCAACCAACTGAGCCACTCAGGCACCCCGTGAGTGATTTTTAAACTGTAGGTCAGACAACACATTAGTGGACTGTAAAACAACAACACCAACTTTATAGACGCGAACATTATAAAAAATGAAATAGTTTAAAATACCGTAGAACATATGTGTACTATATAACATTGGTAAAGAGGAATTTAGTGATTTTTTTTCAGATTTTGCATGTTTCTCTTAGGCTCTGATATACAATGTATATCTTACAGTGTTTTTGCATCACACAAGTTTATAAGCCATTGACTATACCTGGAATATATTCCCCAGTTAACTTTGTACTCAAGCAGAATATTTCATCAGAAATGGATTTGATGTGCTTCAGTTTGCCTTTGATTTTTATCTAATGACAACTTGCTAACAAGAGAGACAGAGACAGAAAAAGAAAGAAGATGGTGGGAGGAAGAGGGAAAAAGAAGGAAAAATAGGTAGCCTTGGGAAATAAGAGCATATAAAATTCAGTCTGAATCACTAATTCCTAAATTGTGGACCCCACTGTGTAGCCATTTTCTTTGTTCTTTTCAGTTGTGACATCTTACACTAATAACTCACTTACTTGGAAACAAAGTGAAATGAAAACTATATAGCTCTCAGTTAGTTTATCATAAACAGGAGTCACTTACTTGTTTCACCCCCTTCCCCAGGAGGGAAAAGTATCATATTCCTGATTTTAAAGTGAGAAATCAGTGACAGGTCATTAGCACACTTTCATGTATTTTAAGATTGAAGAGGTGGAAGAGGATGAACTTATCCGGTAGAGGTACCCAATAGATGACACATCTTCCTGGATTACTATACAATCGTGGAGGTTCTCATAACAGGAATGTCTGCAATATGAAGTTTCCATTGCAAATTAACTATCAAATTAAGATGGATATGGTTTTTATATACCTTGTCTGTGTATGTGCATGCATGTGTGTGTGTTTGCATTGAAGAAAGAGAAACAAGTATGTGCTTTGTCATGTGAGAATCCTCAACTGGAAGTCTGGGCCCAAGTTATACAATCCTCCTGATTATTCACACGTCACACAGTTGTAGGCAGATCAGTCTACTAAAAAAGCAATTTATTGGGTCCATAAATATTTACAATTGTGATATCTCCTTGTTGGATTGTTCTTTTATGATTGCATAATGCCCTTCTTTGTCTCTTTTTACAGCCTTTATTTTAAAATCTAGTTTGTCCAATATAAGTATTGCTACTCCAACTATCATTTGATATTCATTAGCATAAATGTTTGACCACCCCTTGCTTTCAATCTGCAGGTTAGACTTTAGGTCTAAAGTAACAGAATAGACAACCCAGAAATCAACCTGCAAACATATGGTCAATTAATCTTCAACAAAGCAGGAAAGAATATCCAACAAGGAAAAAGCAGTCTCTTCAACAAATGGTGTTGGGAAAATTGGCTAGGAACAGGAAAAAGAGTGAAACTGGATTACTTTCTTACACCATATACAAAAATACATTCAAAATGAATGAAAGGCCTAAATGTGAGATAGGAAACTATCAAATTCCTAGAGGAGAACACAGGCAGTAACCTCTTTGACATCAGCCATAGTGACTTCTTTCTAGATATGTCTTCCGAGGAAAGGGAAAAAAAAAGTAGAAATAAACTATCAGGACTCCATCAAAATAAAAAGCTTCTGCACAGCAAAGGAAATAATCAACACATTTAAAAGGCAACCAAATGAATGGGAGAAGACATTTACAAATGACATAGCTAATAAAAGGTTAGTATCCAAATATGTAATGAACTTGTAAAATTCAACACCCCAAAAATGAATAATCCAATTAATAAATGGTTAGAAGACATTAGACATTTCTCCAAAGAAGACATGCAGATGGCCAACAGACACATGAAAACATGCTCAACCTCACTGATCATCAGGGAAATGCAAATCAAAACCGCCATGACCTATCACCTCACACTTGTCAGAATGGCTAAAACCAACAACACAAGAAATAGATAGATACAGATATAGATATAGACACACAAAAGCACCTACAATGGAATATTACTCAGTCATAAAAAAAGAATCAAAAATTGCCACTTGCAACAATGTGGATGGAACTAAAAGGTATTATGCTAAGCAAAATAAGTCTGTAAGAGAAAGACAAATACCATATAATTTCACTCATATGTGGAATTTAATAAACAAGGCAGATTAACATAGTTCAGGGGTGGGGGAAGAGAGAGGTGAACCATAAAACAGACTTTTAACTAACTATAGAAAACAAATAGCATTGCTGGAGGGGAGGTGGACAGGCGGACACGTTAAATGGGTGATGGGGATTAAGGAGTGCACTTGTGATGAGAACCAGCTGGTATATGTAAGTGATGAATCACTAAATTCTACTCCTGAAACTAATATTACACTATATGTTAACTAACTGGAATTTAAAATAAAACTTTAAACAAAAATAAGTAAATAAAAAGAAAAAAAGTGTTTACATTTTATCTTAAAAATTAAATTAATGCAGAATTAAAAAAAAGAATAGAATCAAGAGTTCTTGGTTGTCTCTATTTTTTTAAGCATTAAAATAATATAACAAAGAACAGGTAGGGTATTATATGAAGGACAATATATTCTAAGAGTCTCTAAATTCACACCACTTAAACCTCCTGTTTTTCTCACCTTTAAGGATTTTTCACCTTTTCCTAATTTCACAATCATATTTACTTGAAATGTCCACAGTAGTTAAGACACATTGTAAGTTAGAGATGTTTATCTCCAGTGGCTATCTCACTTTGTTCATCTATACCTAGAGTCACAGCCTTAAAATATTTTACAACTCTTGTATCATAACTCTAAATGATAATTTCCAAATAATTATCAACAGGAGAAATGTCTTAATGGGGAAAATGCATCACGATGCTTCAAAGCCCTGTTTCAACATCGTATAAATCACTGATATAGCTAATTGATGTGTTTTGATACTGGTTCCCATTTTCATTTATATTAAGAAAAAATAATGAATAAATGGCTAACACTAATCACCAAATTAATCTTTTAATTATGGTAGGTACTGTAAGAAACACAAGCAAAAATTTACAAAAAAGTTATCTCTTTCCTCAAACTACTTAGATTCTAGTAACTTTCTCTAAAATACAATCAAACAATAATAGTGTTACATAGAAAGGTGTGAAGACTTGCATTTCCACTAATTCTGTGGGCTACAAACCGAGATCAATTTTTTTCACGGATTACGTTTCCAAAAGGAATGGGATTGTGTACCAGAGAAAATATTTAAGTGGGTTAAACTGAGGCTAGGTAGAACTGATGACAGACTAATGAAATCACTTAGGAAAGATCAGGAAGTCCAGAGACTCACAAGAATTACCAAGTAGGATAAATAAGATGAAATTTACATTGTGGTGCTAATGAAGAACACTAAAAATAAGATGTAGATTTTATAAGACTGCCAGAACTAAAAATTTACCTTAATAGGAGTAACAGTTTGACAGATGACTTCTCTTCTGCCACAATGGATGTAAGAAGACAGAAGCTTGACAGTGCCCATGTGCTGGGAGAGCAATGACTGTCAGCCTAGATCATTATAACCAAGGAAGGCATCTTTCAAAATGAAATATAACATAAAGACATTTTCTGACAGAAATCGCCATGGCATGCCACCCCAAGATACTTTATGAAGAGATGTCTAAATTTGTGGTAATGGGGGACTTGAGTTAAAGGAACAAGGAAAATCACACAACATGTTAAATACACATAGGTAATGCTAAATGTATATTAGTTGCCTAAGATGGTATTAGCGTTTTGTGGAATTTACATGAAAAACAAAAGAATTAAAACACACACAAATTAGCATGCAGTTGTTGATGTGGAAGAAAGGAGTTAAGGTGTTCTAAAATCTTCAAATTCACCTGGGCAAAGTAAAATGTTTTGATGAATCTTAGAGATTGATCAAGTGTGCATTTTGTAATGTCCAGAGAAAATAATACAGGATAGAAACAAAAAGTATAATTTAACAAACTAGTAGAGGGATATAAACAGAAAGAATCAATAATAAATTCAAGTGGAAACTAAAATATAAAAGGGGAAACAAAAAATATATACAAAATAGGTGAAATGTAAAGTGAAAACAAGTCCACTTATACCTTTAGTTTTTATAACTAAAGTTGATTAATTTCTTCAGAAAAAAAACTTGTCATCATGGATTATAAATGTAATCCAAACTGTGATGTTTATAAGAGACACAACTAAAGTATCAAATGATTCATAGTAAAAGTTGAAAAGGAACAACTAAGAAGATTCAAACCAGAAAAGCTGATACAGCTACCTTGATAACAGACAAAATAGAATGTAAGCAAACAAACAACAAACAAACAAAAAAGGCAGGCACTTGGGATGAGCACTGGGGGTTATATGTAAGTGATGAATCACGAAATTCTATTCCTGAAATCATTATTTCACTGTATGTTAACTAACTTGTATTAAAAAAAAAAGTCCGATTACCATGGTTACATAAATGTTCTAAGAGGCCATTCACTAAAACAGTTTATCCTCAAAACATAGAAAGCAAAAGACAGAAATCCCAGGCATTTCACTTCAACATACTTTTCTTTGCAATTTATAGGGCAGTTTGACTAAGGTTAAATAAAAGTTATATAAGATTTGAACACATTTTAAAAATTATCCTAATATTTATATATAGAACAACAAACCCAGAAACTGCAGAATTTAATCTTTCCAAATACAAGGATATGGATAAAACTGACTGTATATATAGACTTCAAGACTCTATGACACCAATCGGTGTTCTATTGCTAATGCACTACGCTATAAATGAAAAGATTCAGCATAATTGCATAATTGACGTGTTTGAAAATTAATAAGCCTATTGCAAAATAATGTTTGGGTAGAAATAGATATCATAGTGGGAATTAGAAAGCATTTATAACTAACTGCATGATGATTAGAATATTGCATATCAAAACATTTGGGAGAGAACTAAACTGAGGCTGAGAAGGATATGCAGAGCCTTAAAAGATATGTCTTAAAAGAAAAACATGATGAAAATTAATGAGATAATTCAGACTAAATTAATTTTTTAAAAAAGAGAAATGAAATGAAAAAGTTCAATTTATTCATTTTTATTTTTATTTTTTTAGTTTAAATTCAAGTTAGTTAACATATAGTTTAATAATATTTTCAGGAATAGAACTTAGTGATTCATCACTTACACATCACACCCAATGCTCATCCCAACAGGTGTCCTCCTTAACGCCCCTTGCACATATAGCCCATCCTCACACCCAACACCCCTCCAGCAATCCACAGTTTGTTCTATGTATTTAAGAGTCTCTTACGGTTTGTCACCCTCTCTGTTTTATATTATTTTTACTTCCCTTCCCTTATGTTCATCTGTTTTGTATCTTGCATCCCACATGTGAGTGAAGTCATATGATATTTGTCTTTCTCTGACTTATTTTGCTTAGCATAATACATTCTAGTTCCATCCACGTTGTTCCAAATGGCAAGATTTAATTCCTTTTGATTGCTGAGTAATACTCCATTATGTGTGTGTATACATACATATATATATATATATATATATATATATATACACACACACACATATATATATACACATATATATGTGTGTGTGTGTGTGTGTGTGTGTGTATGTGTGTGTGTGGAGATTTTATATATATATATATATATATATATATATATATATATGTATTCATTTTTTATCCATTCATCAGTCGATGGATATTTGGGCTCCTTCCATACTTTGGCTATTGTCAATAGTGCTGCTGTAAACATTGGGGTGCATGTGCCCCTTTGAAACAGCATACCTGTATCCTTTGGATAATTACTTAGTAGTGGAATTGCTGGGTCATAGGATACTCCTATTTTTAATTTTTTGAGGAACCTCCATACTATTTTCCAGAGTGGCTGCACCAGTTTGCATTCCCAGCAGCAGTGCAAAAGAGATCCTCTTTCTCCACATTCTTGCCAACATCTGTGATTGCCTGAGTTGTTAATTTTAGCCATTCTGACAAGTGTGAGGTGGTATCTCATTGTGGTTTTGATTTGTATGTCCCTGATGATGAGTGATGTTGAGCATCTTTTCATGTGTCTGTGTGCATTCTGGATGTCTTCTTTGGACAAGTGTCTATTCATATCTTTTGCCCATTTCTTCACTGGATTATTTATTTTTTGGGTGCTGAGTTTGATAAATTCTTTATATTTTGGATACCAACCCTTCATCTGATATGTCATTTGCAAATATCTTCTCCCATTCCATCGATTGTCTTTTAGTTTTGCTGATTCTTTCATTCACCGTGCAGAAGATTTTACCTTGATGAGGTCCCAATAGTACATTTTTGCTTTTGTTTCCCTTGATTCTGGAGACATGTCAAGTAAGAATTTGCTGCGGCTGAGGTCAAAGATGTTGCCTGTTTTCTCCTCTACGATTTTGATGGCTTCCTCTCTCATGCTTAGGTCTTTCATCCATTTTGAGTTTATTTTTGTGTATGGTGTAAGAAAGTGGTCCAGGTTCATTTTTCAGCATGTCGCTGTCCAGTTTTCCTGAAACCATTTTCTGAAGAGACTATCTTTTTTCCATTGGATATTCTTACCTGCTTTGTCAAAGAGTAGTTGGCCATACGTTTCTGGGTCCATTTCTGGATTCTCTATTCTGTTCCATTGATCTGAGTGTCTGTTCTTGTGCCAGTACCATACTGTCTTGATGATTATAGTTTTGAAATACATCTTGAAGTCTGGGATTGTTATGCCTAAGCTTTGGTTTTTGTTTTTAAGATTGCTTTGGCTATTTGGAGTCTTTTCTGGTTCCATACAAATTTTAAGATTGTTTATCTAGCTCTATGAAGAATGCTGGTGTTAATTTTTTAATGTTTATTTTTGAGAGAAAGAGAGAGCACAGTGGGCGGAGGGACAGAGACAGTCAGAGACACAGAATCAGAAGCAAGCTCCACACTCTAAGCTGTCAGCACAGAGCCCTACATGGGCTTGAACTCATGAACTGTGAGATTATGACCTGAGCCAAAGTCAGATGCTCAACATAATGAGCTACCCAGGCATCCTTGTGGTGTTATTTTTATAGGGATTACATTGAATATGTAGATTGCTTTGGGAGTATCTACATTTTAGTATTTGTTCTTCCAATCTATGAGCATGGAATGTTTTTTCCCCTTTTTTTGTGTGTCTTCTTCAATTTCTTTCATGAGCTTTCTATAGTTTTCAGTGTATAGATTTTCACCTCTTTGGTTAGGTTTATTCCTAGGTACTTCATGGTTTTTGGTAAATGAGGTTGATTCCATGATTTCTCCCTCTGCTGCTTCATTGTTGGTGTATAGAAACGCATTGTTGGGGCGCATGGGTGGCTTGGTTGGTTGAGCGTCCGACTTCGGCTCAGGTCATGATCTCGCAGTCTGTGAGTTCAAGCCCCACATTGGGCTCTGTGCTGACAGCTCAGAGCCTGGAGCCTGCTTTGGATTCTGTGTCTCCCTCTCTCTCTGCACCTCCCTCGCTCGCGCTCTGTCTCTCTCTCTGTCACAAATAAACAGTAAAAAAATAATAAAAAAAGAAATGCCTTGTTGGTGTATAGAAATGATTTCTATACATTGATTTTATATTCTGCCACTTTGCCAAATTCATGTATCAGTCCTAGCAGTATATAGTGGAGTATTTTGGGTTTTCCACATAGAATGTCATGTCATCCACGAAGAGTGAAAATTTGACTTCCTCCTTGACAGTTTGGATGCCTTTCATTTTTTTGTGTTGTCTGATTGCTGAGGCTAGGACTTCCAACACTGTGTTGAATAACAGTGGTGAGAGTGGACATCCTTGTTGTGTTCCTGACCTTAGGGGGAAAGCTCTGTTTTTCTCCATTGAGGGCGATATTAGCAGTGGGTCTTTCATATATGGTTTTTATGATCATGAGGTATGATCCCTCTATCCCTACTTTCTTGAGGGTTTTTATAAGGAGGCTGTATTTTATCAAATGCTTTCTCTGCATCTATTGAGGGGATCATGTGGTTCTTATCCTTACTTTTATTAATGTGATGTATCACATTGATTGATTTTCAGATATTGAACTAGCCCTGCATCTCAGGAATAAATCCCACTTGATTGTGGTAAATAATTCTTTTAATGTATTGTTGGATACTGATTGGCTAGTATCTTGTTGACAATTTTTTGCATCCATGTTCATTAGGGAAATTGGTTTGTAGTTCTCCTTTTTAGTGGGGTCTTTGTCTTATTTTGGAGTCAAGGTAATGCTGGACTTGTAGAATGATTTTGGAAGTTTTCCTTCTATTTCCATTTTTTGGAATAGCTTCAAAAAAATAGGTGTCAACTCTTATTTAAATGTTTGGTAGAATCCCCCCGGAAAGCAGTCCAGCCCTGAAGTCCTATTTGTTGGGAGATTTTTGATTACTGATTCAATTTCTTTACTGGTTATGGGTGTGTTCAATTTTTTCTATTTCTTCCTGTTTCAGGTTGGGTAGTTTATATGTTTCTAGGAATTTGTCTGTTTCTTCCAGATTGCCCGACTTATTGGCATATAATTGCTCATAATATTCTCTTATTATTGTTTATATTTCTTCTGTGTTGGTTGTCTCTTTCATTCTTGATTTTATTTATTTGGGTCCTTTCCTTTTTCTTTTTGATCAATCTGGCTATGGGTTTATCAATTTTGTTAATTCTTTCAAACAACTAGCTCCTGGTTTCGTTGATCTATTGTACTGTTTTTTTGGGTTTTTTAATACGTATCATTGGTTTCTGCTCTAATCTTTATTATTTCTCTGGATTTGGGGCTGTCATGTCTTCATTTTCATTGACTTCCATGCACTTTTTAATTTCCTCTTTAGTTTCTTGGTTAACCCATTCATTATTTAGTAGGATGTTCTTTAGTCTCCAAATATTCATGGTCTTTCCAAAATTTTCTTGTGTTGGATTGAGAGTTTCATAGCACTGTGCAAGATATGATCTCGATCTTTTTGTACTTTATGAAGTCTCATTTATGTTCCAGTATGTGATCTATTCTGGAGAATGTTCCATGTGCACTTGAGACGAAGGTGTATTCTGCTGTTTTAGTATGAAATGTTCTGAATATATCTGTTATGTCCATCTGGTCCAGTGTGTCATTCAAAGCCATTGTTTCCTTGTTGACTTTCTGCTTAGATGATCTGTCCATTGCTATAAGTGGGGTGTTGAAGTCCCCTATTATTATGGTATTATTATTAATGAGTTTCTTTATGTTTGTGATTAATTAGTTTATATATTTAGGTGTCCCCATATTGGGGGTTGGGGGCATAAATATGTACAGTTGTTAGATCTTGGTGGATAGATCCCTTAATTTTGATATAATGCCCTTCTTCATCTCTTGTGACAGTCTTATTTTAAAACCTAGTTTGTCTGATATAAATATGGCTATTCCAGCTTTATTTTGATGACCATTAACATGATAGATGGTTCTCCATCCCCTTACTTTCAATATACATGTATCTTTAAGTCTCAAATGGGTCTCTTGTAAGCAGCATATAGATGGATCTTCTTTTCTTATCAATTCTGATACCATATCTTTCAACTGGAGCTTTTAGTCCATTGACATTTAGAATGAGTGCTGAAAGATATGAATTTAGTGCCATTGTGTTGCCTGTGGAGTTGAACTTTCTGGCGATGTTTTCTGGTCCTTTCTAGTCTTTGTTGCTTTTGATCTTTTTTGTTTTGTTTCATCTTTTCTTCACTCAAAGAGTCCCCCTTCAAATTTCTTGGGGGCTGGTTTAGTGGTCATGAACTACTTTAGTTTTTGTTTGTCTGGGAAACTCTTTATCTCGCCTTCTATTTTGAGTGACAGCCTTGCTGGATAAAGAATTCTTGGCTACATATTTTTCTGACTCAGCACGTTGGATATATCCTGCCATTCCTTTCTGGCCTGCCAAGTTTCTGTGGATAGGTCTGCTGCAAACATATCTGCCTTCCCTTATATGTTAAGGATGTTTTTTTCTCTTCTTTCATAATTCTTTCCGTGTCTGTGTATTTTGTGAATTTGACTATGATATGCCTTGATGATGGTCGGTTTTGTTGAATATAAAAAATGAAGCAGAGTTTCCTCCCCCACCAGCTTTACTGAAGCATAGTTAACAAATAAAAAGTTATATATATTTAAAGTGTGCAAGTTGATGTTTTTATATATGTATTAATTGTGAAATAATCACTGCAATCAAGCTCATTTTTCATCATCTCACATAGTATTCATCACCTCACATAATTACTATTTAAAATTATTGAAATATAACTGGCATATAATGTTGTCTAATTTTCCGGTGTACAATATGATTCGATATTTGTATATATTGTTAAATTATTACAGTGAGTCTAGTTGATATCTACTACCATATTTACTAACAAATTTTTTCTTGTGATAAGAACTGTTAAGATTTACTCTCTTAGTAACTTTCTAATACAGTACAGTCACCATGCTGTACATTACATCCCTATGACTTATTTTTTTTATAACTGGAAATTTGTACCTTTTGATCTCCTTCACCCATCCCCTATCCTCCCAAATCTGACAACCACTAATCTGTTCTCAGTTTATATAGTTTGTTATTTTTGTCACATATAAGTGAGATTATACAGTATTTGTCTTCTGTCTCTGACTTATTTCACTTAGCATAATGCCCCCAGGGTACATCTATGGGCTTTGCTAATGGCAATATTTCCTTCTTTATGGATGAATAATGTTCTATTTTAGGTATATGCCACAACTTATTTATCCATTCATCCATTGATGAGCACTTAGGTTACTTCCATGTCTTGGGTACTGGAAACAATACTGCTTTGAACATTAGGATGTATATATCTTTTTGAGTTAGTGTTTTCATTTCCTTCAGATAAACACCCAGAAGTGGAAATATTGTATCATATGTTAGTTCAATTTTTAATTTTTTGAGGACTCTCCATACTGTTTTCCATAGTGGCTGCAGCAATTTGCATTCCCACCAAAAGTGTGTAAGGGTTCCCTTTTCTCTATATCTGACCAACACTTGTTATTTCTCTTTAATAATGGCCATTTCAAACAAGTGTAAGATAATTTCTCATTATAGTTTTGGTTTGCATTTACATGATAATTAGTAATGTTGAGCAATTTTTCATATACTTTGTGGATATTTGTATATCTTTCTCCAAGATATGTCTAGTCCAGTCCTTGGCCCATTTTTGAAAATTGGGTTATTTGTTTTGTTTTCTGTTGAGGGGGATGAGTCCCTTATATATCTTGGGATAAATTAATTGTCAGATATATGGTTTGCAAATATTTTCTCTCTTTTCACAGATTGTCTTTTCATTCTGTTGATTGTTTTACCTGTACTGAAGCTTTTTAATGACTATCTTTACTTTAGTTTATTGTGTTTTTGCTTTGATACCCAAAATGTTAATGGCAAGACCATGTCAAGAAGGTTTTCCTTTCATTTCTTCTAGTAGTTTTGTGGTTTCAGGTCTTACATTTAAAGTTTCAATCCATTTTTTAGTTTATTGATGTATATGGTATGAGGTAAGTGTATGATTTCCTTCTCCATGTAAAATTAGGAAAGACATAACTGTACTCAACAACAATATCAATTAACTGGACATAATTGGCATCTAGAGACTAATATCAAAACAGCAGAATATATATTCTTCTCAAGTTCACATGGAATATTGAACAGGATAGAACATGTTCTGGGCCAGAAAACACACCCTGACAAATTTCAAAAATTGAAATCATACAATGTCTGCTCTCAGACCCTAATGAAATTACAATAGAAACCAACAACAGACAGATAACTGGAAAGTAACAAAATACACGGAGATCAGAGAACGCAATTGTAAATAACACATGGGTCAAGGATAAACACTGAGAGAACTTTTTGAATATTTAGAACTATATGAAAATTTTAAAAAAACAGTTAATTCAAACTTTGTGGGATGCAACAAAATCATGCTTAGAGTGAAGTATATGCATTGAATGCATATATTAAAAAGGAGAAAAATCTAAAATCAGTAATCTACACATTTGCCCCTAAAGAAACTAGCAAAAGATGGGAGATGAAATCCAAAGTAAGCAGAAGAAAAGAAATTAAAGATTAAAAATCAGTGAGATTAAAATCATGAATCAATACAAAAAATCAACAAAAGCAAAGTTAGTTCTTTGAAAAGGTCAATAAAATTGATAAGCCATTGATAGGTTAATTAAGAAAAAAGGATAAAGGACACAAATTACTAGTATCAGGAATAAAAATGGGGGCATAAACACAGATTCATCAACATTAAAAGGATAAACGTGATATAGTGAATAATTATATGCCCACAAATTTGAGGACCTAGATGAAATGAACCAATTCCTCAAATAACAGAATCTTCCAATATTCAAAATAATCAATAAGCAATGTTAATATGCTTATGTCTGTTGAAGAAATTGAATTGATGATTAATAAATTTTCAAAAATAGAATGTACTGGGCCCAGAGTGGTTGACTGGTGAATTCTTCCCATTGAGGACAGAAATTAAATGAATACTCTACAAACCTTTCATAAGAAAGAAGCAGAGAAAATACTATTAAAATTCATCCTATAAGGTCAGAAATACCTTAATGCCAAATCCAGACTAAAATATCACCAGAAAACTACACACTGATATCTCTTGTGAACATAGATACAAACAGCTTCAATAAAATAGTAAATCAAATCCAGCAATGTGTAAAAAGAATTATATAACCAAGTGGGATTTACCCCAGCTATAGAAGGCTGGTTCAACATTCAAATTTCAGTTGTATATGGATTTTAAGAAACAAAACAAATGAACATGGAGGGGGAAAGAGAGTCAAACAAGGAACAGACTCTTAAAAGTCTGATGGTTACTGGAGGGGAGATGTGCCAGGGAATGGATTAAATAGGTGATGGGTATCAAGGAGGGCACTTGTTGTGATGAGCACCAGGTGTTGAATGTAAGTGATGAATCACTAAATTCTACACCTGAAACTAATACTGCACTGTATGTTAACTAACTGGAATTTAAATAAAAAACTTAGGAAAAAAAAATGTCCAGTTGATGAGCAAACTTTAAAACAATCAATTAATGTGATCTATTACATCTACAGGCTAAAACAGAAAAAAAGAAGAAAAAAACATGATTATATCAATAGATAAGGAAAAAGCACTTGACAAACTCCAATATCCATTAATGATAGAACGTCTTAGTAAGCTTAGAATGGACTTTCCTTAACTTGATTAAAAATATCTACAAAAACCCTCAGCCAATGGTACATCTGCTAAGATCTAGAATAAGATGCAAATGTCTGCTCTCATTACTCATTTTTAACAGTATACTGGAGGTCCTTGCCTAACAAAATAAATAAGAAAAATAAATAAAAGATATACAGATTTGGAAGGAAGAAATAAAACTGTCTTTATTTACAGATGACATGATCATCTATGTAAAAATATGAAAGAATCAGCATAAAACTTGTGGCACTAAAAAGCAAAATACCAAGGTTGTAGGATAGGTCAACACTTCCATGTATACATGGCATGAACAGTGGCATATGAGATTAGAAACACAATATGCATTTACATTAGCAACCAAAAAAGTGAAATACTTATGCATAAATCTAACAAAATATGTAAAAGATCTACATGGGGAAAACTGTAGTTTTGTAGATATTGACAAACTGATTCTAAAATTATAGACAGGCAAAGACCTAGAATAGCCAATACAGTATTGAACGAGACTGGAAGACTGACATGACCTGACTTCAAGGCTTACTATAAAGATATAGTAATCAAGACAGTATGGTATTGATAAAATAAGAGACAAGTAAATCAATGGAACAGGATAGAGAATAGAAATTGACTTTCATAAATACAGTCAACTGGCCTTTGACAAAGGAGAAAGGAAATACTATGAAGGGAAGAAGTTCTTTTCAACAAATAGTGGCCATCCACATTAAAATTTTTTTAATTAAAATATGCACACAGACCATTCATCTTTCCCTAAAATTAACTTAAAACGCCTTAGAAACCTAAATTTAAGATGCCAAACTATAAAACTCCCTGAAGATAACATAAGAAAAATCCTAAATGAACTGGATATGGTGACAAGTGTTTAAATACAACACCAAAGGCACAGCCTTTAAAAGAAATAATTGATAAGCTGGATATCATTAAAATAACTTTTGCTCTATGAAAGATAATGTAAAGAGAATGAGAAGATAGCACAGACTTGGAGGACAGATTTGCAGAAGATACATCTGATTAAGGACTGTTAATCAAAGTATACAAAGAACTCTTAGAACTCAACAATATAAATAACCTGATTAAAAATGTGTCAAAGACTTTAACAGACACTCTGCAAAGAAGATACACAAATAGCAAGCAAGTATATGAAAAGATGCTCCATATCATATGTTATCAGGGAAATGCAAACTACAATAGCACCGAGATACCACTACCTACCAATTTGAAAAGTCAGAATCTGGAACCCGGACAACTGCAAATGCTGACAAGGATGTGGAGCAAATGAGAAATGCAAAATGGTACAGATACTTTGAAAGACAGTTTGAAAGTTTCTTACAAAACCAAATTTAATTTTACCTTATGATCCATCAATAATTCTCTTTGTTATTTTCTGAAAGATGTTGAACACTTATGTTTACACAAAACATGCACACAGTGTTATGGAAGATTTATTCCAACTTGCTGAAACACTGAATTAATATTAACCTCATTAGATGATGAAATTTAAAATGTGGTACATGTAGACAATGGACTGTTATTCAGCACTATACAAAAATGATCTATCAGCCATGAAAAGATATGGGAGATTTTTAAATGCATATTAGTAACTTAAACCAATCTGAATAGGTTATACACTATATTCTAGGGATATGAAATTCTGGAAAAGACAAAACTGTGCAGATGGTTAAAAGATCAGTATTTACCAGGGGTTGAGATGGCAGAGGGGGATAAATTAATGGAGCAAAGTGGATTTTAGGGTAGCGAGAGTACTCTGTATTATAATGATGGATACATGTCATTTTACACTTGACCAAACCTATACAATGTATAGGTGAATATAACAGTAAGAGTGTAAGGTGAGTGGGTTATGGGAAATCTCTGTACCTTCATCTTAATTTTGCTGTGAACCTAAAACTGTTTAAAAAAAAAAGTATTCATAAAAAAATAAAGAGTCATGCCTTGTTACTGAAAGATGAGAGGATGGTTTATCAACTGTTGTCCACACCATAGAAAGTTTAGTCATCTCCTAGTACCTGTCACATGTGTGAAATATGTTGGGTTCTCATATCTGATGACTGATTGTTACATCTAATTACTTAATCTTAGAATAAATAAAATAACTTCCTTTATATCCAGAGAGGTGAGGAAACTTGAGATTTATTTTTTCTATTTGGACAAAATTTGTCAAAACTTAAACTGTACTAAATTTCAATTTGGATTTTTTTTCCCCAGAAAGATGAATTTGTTAGCTTATACCAAGGTGACTGTAGTCCAGGATCCAACACTACAAAAGAGCTTTTCAAGTGCTTCAAAAATTGGTGGGATAAAAATGAGATCCATAGACAAAATTAGAAGTATTTAATAGTTGTGTGAATTTGGAAGAAATGGGTTTTGGGTATAATAATCACTGAACAATTTGTCTTTGGTTGAAAGAGCTTCATATAAAGTGGCATTAAATTTTAAGTAGAGCAATTGGATGTTATGCATATTTATGAGTGGTTAATAAAGTGAATTTAGGTACAGCAACTTGGTCCTTGTACAAATGGATTGATGGATTGCAATGCTACGATGTGAATTTATGTTTATTTGTATTAGTGACTTGGATGAAAACAATAAAAACCCTCATGATAATGATGGCTATTTGTCATTAGATGAGAAATTGTGCTAAATACTTTACATATTTAATTAATTTTAATCTTTATATGAATTTCATAACCCATGTGACCCCATTTTACAGAGAAAGACGTTATATCCCAAAGGCTCAGGTCACAAAATTAGTGAGTGAGGAAGATTTAATTCAGTTTCTACTCTGTCTGAACCAAATTCTGAACCAGCTCTTTAAGTTTGTCAAGTCTTTGGATAAGCGAGAGATGAAAGTTTTTGAATAACTTGCATGGCAAGTAGAGTGGGCAGAAGGAGTGGGAAGATGGAAATAATGGAGTGAAATGTCTAAGTGTAAATTTAATGGAAAGAGATAGTGAGCTCTGTATTTATTAAATAAAACAATTGTATAATAGGACTTTATTAAATTTAATAACATAAAATACATCACGTTGTAGATATCTGGAAATACAATTTGATAAATAACATGATGTTACAACTTTGGACTCTGATGTAATCAGACTGCCTGAAAGGAAGTAATGTATGTATCTCATGTAAGGAAGATAAAAATACTAAACTTTTTTTTTTTCCTATCGTTCCATACCTCTTATTGTTGAACTCAGTTCTGGGCATTGCAATTTAAAATAGTGACATTGATAAACTAGAATGTGTCCAGGGAGAGTAATCAGAAAAGAAAAGAAATCAATACCATATATATGATTTTTTTTCACTGATTAAAGAAAATTCATGAGGAAATTTATTTTTATATTCTCTTAGTTTTATTATTTGGAAGAGATATTACATTTCATCTAAATGGCCCCAGAGTTTTTGGACCAATAGATTAAATATAAAGGAAAAGAGGTCAGTTTATTCTAACAAATAAATTTCTAATAGTCAAAATTTCCAAATAACTAGACCACCCTTGGATATTGGGGCTTTTCCTCACTTAATGCTTTTAATCAGAGAAAAGATATTATTTCTTAAGGAAATGTTTTTAGGGATTTGTACACAAGAAGTCTTGCAACTATGTTTTTGCATGGTCTTCATTTTTTTTTTTAATTTAAAAAAAATTTTTTTTTCAACGTTTTTATTTATTTTTGGGACAGAGAGAGACAGAGCATGAACGGGGGAGGGGCAGAGAGAGAGGGTGACACAGAATTGGAAACAGGCTCCAGGCTCTGAGCCATCAGCCCAGAGCCTGACGCGGGGCTCGAACTCACAGATCGCGAGATCGTGACCTGGCTGAAGTCGGACGCTTAACCGACTGTGCCACCCAGGCGCCCCATGATCTTCATTTTTTTAAGATTTACCAATGACCATAATTATATGATATATAATCCTCTAGAAACAAATATGTAACAAATGACCTTAATCTCCAACTCTTCCACTATCTTTTTTTTTTTTTTTTTTTTTTTTTTGCTGGTAAATCCAAGAGCATGTAACTGAGGCTTTCATTATCTGCTCCATCTTATAAAAAAAAATAGGGGTAAATAAAGGGTATTTAAGGGTAAATACCCTTAAGGGTATTTTAGGGGTAAATAAAGGGTATTTAAAGTAGATAACAATGAGTGGCATATTACATCAGCTGTTATATTGATCAATATCACTCGGTGCCTCTTTAGCCTTTATTCCAATATTCTCTACTTATTTTCCAGTTTTCCTTATCTTCAGACATCCTGAATATCTGATCATTCTCATCATCTACTGAAATCAGATCTTAGTTGCCCAACGCCTATTGTCTTCATATTCTCTTTATAGCTTCTAGAATCTAAACGTGTTAGCAAATCTGATTAATTTAAGAATGCCAACATGTTAATGAATCATAATTGATTAATATCACTTATATGCACATTCTTGTGTCTTTAAAAGAAAACTTTTGGTCATTGAGTTTCTATACTGAAAGAAGAGTTACAATGGAAATTTAGAGCCAGTGTCAGGTCTTGGCTAATTGTTAGACAAAATCTTTTGTGTTTTTAAAATCCCATCTTGAAATTACCTATTTTAACCTTCTGACAAGCATGATTCAAATGGCTATGCAGTTGATATTGCCTTCTATTAAGCAAAGGAAAAAGATGAATATCTTCAGTTCAGTAGTCAATCTCCCCGTTTCCTGTAATTTTATAGGAATGCCTATAAATGCTTGCCATGTGTCTTAGTATGCAAGCAACCTCAAGCACCTAGTAGTAACCAAAAGCCAAAGTCCTAATTGAGGTCATTAATGCTGGACAGAAGAATGTTTCCTCAGTTAGCAGTCCAGAACTTGTCCCCCATCTATTTAATCCCAATAAATTATATTTACGGAAGATTATCTGACTTTTTGATTTAGACTTTTTCTTGATTCACTATTTTCCACCCTCTCAAGCTTCTGGCCATAACTTGGACAGAGCTAACAATGGGGAGACTTTGAAAGAAGAAATGAAACAAGGAAGGAGAGATTTAGCTCTCTTTGCTGTACACTTATGAAAGGTACTGTCTGCAGATTTTCAGGAGCCCAGTCTCTGAATACTCAGCTGGAAATGTCTGTTCCTTGTCTTCTTTGAAAACCAAGGTCTGTTTTAGCACTGTGACCCTGTCATTGTAAGAACTTTAATTAGTATTGAATGTAGCCTGGTAGAATCCTAAGTATCTGTGAGGATACATTAGTTCTATGATTCCTGTGCTCCAGTGACTACGAATTAAGGACAATATCAGCTTCAAGGTTCTTCTTTCTACTTTTAACTTTTCAGTATAGCTATTACCTAGATTAATATTTTGTTCTTAACTGTTATAACTGTCTTTCCCCCTCCAAATTATGTCTTGCAGATGACAAGTATTTTATCTTGAACTAAATAGGGACATAGTGCTTCTTTTTCCAAAAATGTTTATTATTTGTCTAAGCCTAATTTAACCTACCTTTAAAAGGTGGTTATTCATGGTCTTTATTAGTACTACACCATAACTGTGCTTCATTATTATGTTTGTGCCCCTTTAACAATGCTTTTATCTTAGCAAAAGATCACTTTGAAATCCAGATGATGGGACACAAAGCATTGAGTAAATTTAATATTAATATTGCTGGAGAGCTCCTCTATAGCCAGACAACATTTCACTCCCATAACAATGTTTATGGGAATGATTTGCAATACTATATATAATTCTTTAACAATAGTCCAATAAAAAGGATATCATTATATGGTTGCACAAATGTGTTTCCTTTCAATAAAATTTTTAGTTATGTGAACACTCTATCTTTCAGAATGACTTACAAATAAAATTTCTACCTTGACTTGTGCATTAAAATACAGGGAGGGGGAGCAAACTTTATTTTTAAAAACATGACCTAACCACCTAATGACTTGTTTAACTGGGCATCAATCTTTGTAGCTGCCAGATCTTTTCTCCTTCCTTCAAATGAACTGGCATAATGCTGATTTGGTTCATATGTAGACACAAAATACCCTCTATCCTAGGGGAATAATTATTATTTTTTCCTCAGAGCAATTTAAAGGATACTTCTTCTCTTAGAGACAGTCCTTTTCTCCTGGGCAGGGTGGTGGGAGGGGGTGGGGGAGCTCTTCTATTCCTTGCAAAATTCCTGCCCCATTTGAGGAGTGATGGAAAGAAAGCAAATTATTTTCAGGAAAAATGAGGCATACAAAAGTGTTCTTATATGTTTCAATGAAAAAGCTTAGATTCTATGTAAGGGGCAATTTTAAGTAAATTTGTTATGGCATAGGTTATTTCTTGGTGCTATGCATCACTGTTTTCTGAATCCTTATCCTAGAAAACTCATGAGCTTAGCCGTGCATTATATGGTCTTGAACAGAAAAACTTTCTTTGTTCCTTAGCTTCAACATGCCATATAAATATACTTCATTACTGCCCACCACAACAAATTTTATGCTTGCCATGTGTCAGTATATTTAGGCTGCTCTAACAGAATACTGTGCACTCGGTGGCTTATAAACAGCAGAATTTTAATTCTTACCATTCAGGAGTCTGCGAAGTCCAAAATCTAATTATGGCAGATTTGGTGTCTAGTGAGAGCCCCCTTCCTGGTTCCTACATCATGATCTTTTTGTTTCATCATCAAATGGAAGTAGGTAAGGAAGCTCCCTGCAGTCCCCTTTCTAAGGGCACTAATCCCATTTGTGATATCTCCCACCTCATGACCTATTCACCTCTCAAAGTTCCCATCTCCAAATACCATCACACTGGGCATTATGATTTAACATGAATTTTGGGGAGATATAAATAGTCTATAGCACCATGTTTCTTAATGATGTACACTGCCTGTGTACCTGGCCATGGGAAGAGTTTCACCAAGACTTCCAGCATTGCTAGACTAGATTCAAAATGTTATAAACTTTCTTTTTGTGAAACTGCACATGTTTTATTTCCAACTCATTAGTGTCATTGGACACTTTCAACAGACACTGTTGATAACTAGTGATTATTTTTAGGATCAGTGCATAGTTTTACTTTAGCTCTTTCAAATCAAGCATGTCAGCTAATTTCCAATTGCATTGCCCTTCTAAAGATATGTGTAATTTGGCGAAACTACTTTCAATGAGAAACAACAGAATAAAATTACCTCAGATTCAATTTTCTAATCCTACGGTCCCAATAAATATCACTAAAATTGTTACTTTAACTTTTTATGTTTAATTATTTTGCGAGAGAGCATACACACAAGCAATGAAAGAGCAGAGAGAAAGAGACAGAATCCCAAGTAGGCTCTGTGCCATCAGCACAGAGCCCAATGCAGGGCTTGAACTCAGAACTGTGAACTCATGACCTGAGCCCAGATCAAGAGTCCACCTCTTAACTGACTGCACTACCCAGGCACCCCTAAAATGATTGCTTTAGAATGCATAGTACTTATTAACTTCCTTAGAGTTAGAACAAATACAAATATACATTTATATATATGCATTTATATATTATATATAAGTTGTATATATTTATATATTATTATATACTATATATACTATATATATTATTTATATATTATATATACATATATATACACACACATATAGTTGTGTGTGTGTGTGTGTGTTTCAATGTGTGAGTAGATGAGTTTCATATCTTGCATGATGAGACTCTTTCACACAGGTTTCAAGTAAAAAGTAAAGTTGCAGGGGAAAAGAGTATGCTTACTTGAATCAGTGCTCATACAGGTATTTATTCAGATCTGCTAAAGCAAGCCAATGCAATCTATATAGGTAACTAACTACCTTTACCTCCTTCCAAAAAGGACACACACACACACACACACACACACACACACACACACACACCCAGTAAAGAATAAATGTAAGTCTTCTGCTAGAATTTATTGGATGCAAAGGTGTACATATACATACACACACATACACTGTATTTTTGCAATACATGATTTTTTTTGGTAATTACAAAAGAAGCAACTTGAATCATGTTATAAATACTAGTGGTCTCATTTTCTAGTTATATTCTTTACAATAAATCTGATAAATTCTCTAATTGTTTTCTTCATTTATAAATGACAAAATTTAAAATTTCTCCTTTTATTCATAATGTTATTATCAGGATCAAATAATAACATATATTTGTCAGTTCTTCATAGACTGAAATTTACTATATTACATAATACATTTGTTAATAATGATACATTTATTAAAATTCCCATATGAAAGATTTATCCCATTGATTGCTAATGGCACTCTGAATATAAATTGATTGGGCATTTATGCTTCTCCTCCTCCTCTTCTTCTTGCTCCTTCTCCTTCTCATTTTCCTTAGTGCTTTCATACTGTTACTTAGCAAAAATAAAATGACACACTTCATGTTTGCAATTCAACCTTATACTTGCAAGATCTGGCTGCCTTTGAGTCAGCCTTGGATGATTAATGGATATATTGATTGCTTGGTGTTTCCAAAATCTGGTGGCTTAATGTTAGTTGTCCTTCTTAATGTAAGCAGTAAGAGTTATATCCCTTTTAATTGAGGAGACATCTCAAATCTGGGTTAACTACTACCTCATGGTAGAGACCTCAGGTGTTGACCTTTCACATTTGCTTCTCTCTAAGTCTCTTCCTTATGGAGTTTTGACCACCTGACAGGAAGTGTTACACAGCTACTGATGGAATGCAATTACACATATCAGAACTACCATCCTGGGGTAACTGTCAGCTGAGTACATTAGCTAAGTCTACAATTACATTGTGACATTTAGCTAATTGTCATTCAAGTCCCAAATTCAAAGATGCTGACTCTCAGTTCCAAAGCTGACCTTTTTAGAGGGAGCTAATTGGAAGGGTTCTTTTCCTTCCCAGGAACCTTCTATTTAGCACCTTTAAATAACCTACAGAAGCATTTACCAGCATTAAGATACATAATGCAGTCACTTCCTACTTACTCTGATCCCTGGATCATATTACATTTATCATTTGATTTGAAGCATTAAAACCCTACCCTTCTCTTCTAATCAATGGTAATTATTTCAATCAGATTTTAATGGATAATGCAATTATAAGACCTTCAGAAACCTGCCACTTTTAAAGGAAATGAAAACAAACAATTAAAAAAATCATAAAATAAGAAGGGACAACGAAAAGCTGAAACAAAACTATGAAGAATTTGAAATTTTTTCTTATCATTTGACATGAAAATTTGAATAATAAAAATGTAAATGTTAATAGGTACATTCCCTTAGAACTCAGAACCACAAGTTGCTTTGTTACATCATCAATGCAAGAAATTTTTTCATAGACATTATTATTCAGACTGAAAACTCGGATTTAAAATTTTTCAAAGTGTTTATTTCTTTTGAGAGAGAAAGAGATAGAGCATGAGTGGAACATGGCAGAGAGGGAGACAGAAAATCCCAAGCAGGCTCCACACTGTCAGCACAGATACCTATTCAGAGCTCAAAGTCACAAACTGAGATCATGACCTGAGCCAAAGTCTGATGCTTAACCAACTGAGCCCCACAGGGGCCCCCATACTTAAATTTTGATTTATTAATATTTCAGGGTTTGTTTGCGGTGACTTCATGAAGTCATAATGTGTGAATGTGTGTGTGTGTGTGTGTGTGTGTGTGTGTGTGTGTGTGTGTGTGATATGGATATCGAAGCCTACTTATTCTCTGTTGCCATCACCCAGCGGTCTTAATTTTTTAGACCCTTAAGATGAGTAAGAAAGGTCATAGTTTAATATACAAAACTATAATATAGTTTTATCCACGAGAAGTCAATATAGCAGTAGGAATTAGTTATCTATTGCTGTATAGTAAATTATGACAAAACTTAGCTGCTCGAAACATTTATTTTCTCACAGTCTTTGTGGTTTAGGAATTTTGGCATGGCTTATCTGGATTGTCTGGCTCAGTGTCTCTCACAAGTCAGCAGGGCTTCAGTTTCATTTGAAGGCTAGACCAGGGAAGGATCCAATTCCAAGTGTAAATGGTGTTTGGCATGTTTCCATTCCTTGTGGGGTATCCAATTAGAGTTTCAATTCTTTAGTGACTTTTGGCCAAACAATGCCCTCAATTTCTTGTAACAGGGATCTCTCCATTGGGTGACTCACAGTTAGCTTAATCAGAGCAAGCAAGGAAGATGACTAGGAGGAGGAGTGTAGAGAATATCAAGAAAAGAGAGTACAAGAAAGAAGTCAGTGTTATCTGTCTAAACTTGAAAGTGACAGAATCAAATCACTGTGTCCTTCCCACGCTCAAGGATGTGGATCATTGGTGTTATTTTAAAAGCCTGCCTATCATAAGAACAATTAGAGTTTGTTTCTTTATTCTCCAAGGTGATGTGAGAGGTTTCATACCATTAACTATACTTCTGACTGTCTTTTACAAGGAGAAAAAAGGAGATAAACAGATGGTAGGTAGACAGACACAGATAGATACAGATATAAATACAGATACAGTTACAGATACAGATACTGATATAGATATACTATGGGACTGTCAAGCCTTATATTGGAAAAAGCAGCAAAATTGTATGTGGCTGTTTTAAGTTGACTGACACATTAACTCTCATCAATAAATATACTCCATGTTACAAGTAGAGACAATAGAAATGATATATTTTACATATTTTTGTAAATTTGTAATATAAATTTAAAAACCATTTCAAATACTTTATTCATTTGAATACTCCCTCTGGTGAACATATATATAGCAAACTCAACAGTTGTAGCTGTTGCATTATTTCATAAGAAATATTTTCTAATAATAAATTAATTGAATATTCGATTAAAGACATACTGAACATGGTAAGTCTAGCATATCATGTCTCTGAAATCCCCCTTCCAATATTTACTCACCTGTGAAAACATCCATTCCATAGTTCCTTAGTAGGACAGAAAGATGTGATTTGTTATTTTCAGCTAGCAAAGCATATCGGGATTAGAGTGCAGGAATCTCATTTATTAAAAGTAAGCACCCTAGCAGTATATTTTTAAGACTTCTCATCCCCATATTTTATGTTTACTTCCCATTTTTAGCAAAGATAATGAAATAAAGCCTAGAGAGAATAAGTAAATCTACCTTTTCAAGTTCTTGAACTAATTAGTTATAAACCTTGGCCTAAAATCCATTTATCTGACTCCAAGTTTAATATTTGTCCTAAAATTGCGAATTTACACTAATGTGTTATAAACCATAGAGTACAGGTAGAAAACTACAAGATACAAAGAATTTCATAATTTTTCTTTTTTACCCTCTTCCTTTATTAAGGGCATGAATGAGCAAGATTTAGATGGGTAAGTTTTAAAGAAATTAGGAAAATAACATATTTCAAGAATTCTCAACCATTTTAGGATAGCATTCATTTGAAATACAACTATATTTAATTCAGTAAAATAAGTTCCCACATGAGAGGGCCAAAGAAACTTGAAATGAATAAACTGAATAATAAAATAGAATGAATTTATTTTTTTATGAAAATCAAAATATTGCCTTTCTCAAACACATACTATAATACATAATAGAGTCACTTTTTATTGTAGGCTGCCCCTTAAGTGCTGGATATTGAACACTGAGGCTTTGAACATGATTGCTCCTGAGTTAAGTGTGAACTGGTGCCATTATTCATGCTACCAACATGGATTCTCTATTGGTACTGCTCCTTCACTCTAGATTGTTGGAATGACACACACATCTACTCATGAAATTATGAATCTGGACTCATCATTTTTTTTCATCTTAGAAACATATTTTTCCTTAATTATATTTATCCTGTAGGAGATTCTCCAAATGTTCAGTCTCCATTGCAATACATAAATCAACAAATTAAGGAAGGGATCTTTATAGTTTAAACAACTTGCCAAAGCCCATCAAAATAAAACTAATTAATTCAACATGTTAAAATTAATTCCTTTGGCCTCCAAACCCAATGCTTTTCCATTAGTCTGCATGTTATCAATTAGCCATTGATGGAGGGAAAAAAATAATCCAAGAGGAAAGAGAGCCATTGAATATAGAAGAATAATTAAATTGTCATTTGAGGTTGTGGGATACAACTGATAACAAGCTGTATTTAGATAATGATGGCTTTCAAGTATAAAAGTTCAAAACTGTTTTTGGTTTTGTTTTTTATTATTACTTGGAGTAATAAGCTATAGCAATCTCATAACAGAAATATTTCTCAAGTCCTTCAATGGGCACAGAGTCAGACTTGATCACTTTTAAGGTCATCTACAATTTGAAACTCCATAAAATGCCAATATTATATAGTTCTGAGTTATTAGGAATGCAGAAGAGCAACTACCTCAATGCAGTATATAATTAGTGAAACAAGATACACAAAGGAATAAATACTTCCTTTCCTACATTGGAGATCCACAATGATTATATAAATCAACTACATTTTAAACCAAATAAAGTATAAAAATTAATAATAGTTTTCCCCCATCATGCTTTGAAAAGTACAGGATCTTATGTGATTTTACTTAGGTAACCAGACTACTGATAAAATATTCTTACAAATCATTTATTTTCACTCTCAATATGAAAGAAGCCAGTTGATATGGTATGAGTTGGCCTGTGGAGAGGTCCATATGGTAAATACCTGTGAGAACCTCCAATGTGGAACTGAGTACATCAGCTCAATGGCTAATAAGGAATTGTATTCTGCCAATAACCACATAGGTGACCTTAGAATGAATTGCGTTCAGTTGGTCCTTCAGATGAAACCACAGAGCCAGTTGAGGTCTTGGTTGAAAGCTTGTCAGAGACCTGAGTCAGTTGACCCATACAACTCATGCTGGCTTGGAATTTCTGACCCACAGAAACAGATAATAAAGTGTTTATCCTGGAATAATTTGTCTTGCAACAATTGGTAACAAACTGGAATATTTGGTTATTTAAATAACAATAGTTTTGGTGATCATAAAAATTGTAAGGCTAATGATTTTTCATTATCTAGTGAAAATAATAAGCCAGGAAGAAAACTAAACGTTTTAGCTAAAAGCTCTGTTAATGCATCAAAATCACCCTATATTACTAATGCAATATTTAAATTTTATGACTGGAGCACAGTATGATTTTAACATGTTAAATACAATTTTGAAGATAGATGTGATGATTTTTCTTGGGCTTCTATTTCTCATCCTTTGGGAAATCTGATTTTCATAGGTACACAACTTTTTCTATGAAGCTTGTTAAAACACTATTTTCCATGCCTCCATATGTTATGCTTGTAATAAGTCCATAAAATTGTATCTATATTGTAAGTCATTAAATGCTTTCCACACAAAAATATTTTATCAAGTTTCATTTTATTTTAGGAAGTTCAGTGCTGTTATTCTCCCAGCATGTGATTAATATTTACTGGGAAATTTTCAGAAGTGTTTCTTAGTATTTTGACAAAGTTTTGAAGGAATGGCTATCATAAATCTTTTGTGTGAAGCCCTTTGGATTTTACATTGCATGTGCAGAAAAAGGGCAGAGACTAGAATCACAAAAATTGTGCATTGAATATTTCTTAAAAAATGTATAGAATATTGACTCTGAATTTTAGAATTTAAAGAGACAGAAATAATTTATTTCCAGTATGTCAAGTAGATTATATGTTGCATGTTAGATTTAATCCATTTTGTTCATTCCTTGCAGTGCTGTGCTAAGATTCCTTCTTCATCCACATTCATAAAAAAATAAAACTATAATAATCAATTAATTGTGCCTGTAATTGGTACAGCGGAAGAACAGGGATGCGTGTGCCATTTATATGCCACTGCTGGTTCAGCTTCCGCCAGTTTTGTCATGATGAAGTAACACCACATTGCAAGAAGGCCATTACAATATATCCCAAAAAGTTTTCACATTGAACTAAAGTCTACTTTCTTGATTGTCTAATCCCAGTTTTACTCATTGGTAAAATATAGCTCATTTCTAATTTGTCTTTTCACTGATCTCACCCCACATATTGTGAAAGTGCAATTCTTTAAGCTCTTACAAAGCTTTATTTTAATTGTCTACAATTTCTATAAATTTCCTCTACAACAGGACAAATTGTTGTGGAGGCTTTCAACTGGGAGATCATGTATGGATCATACTTTCTATATAGCAGTGTGTCTCAAGTTGGGGTGCTGAGTCAAGCTCCTTGAGAAAGTAGTCCTAGTGATTTTGCTATTAATTTCTAATTAATAAAAATGAGTTACTTGTACCAGTCATTACATAGTTATTACATATCAATAGGCTTCTTCCTCCCATATATCTACCCAGTGTCTTTTCAGTCACAGTTGAAAATTATGGGAAATATATCTTTTGGATCGGGTGTGTGTAATTAGAACACTGCACAGGCATTAATCTTGGTCAGACATTGAATTCAGCCAGTGCATGAGCCAGCCCTGGTGTTATTCTCTGCAAGGAATAAAGTGCGGCTTTGTGTCCTTTATACCCATCAGGTGAATTTAACCCATTTGTTATATAACAGATAAGATATGGTCTCTTTGCTTATGATGTGTATTAAATAATGTATACTGATTAATTGTAAACTCTCCTGAGTCTTTTTATTAATGGTTTCTTGAGCTAAAATTCTTACTTCCTCAAAGACTATAAGCTTCCTAATGCATTAGTTAATGGCATGCCCTTATTGTATTTTCAACAAAAGTTCACAAATGGCTCTGTACTTTTACCTATATCCATGGATATTACAGAAAGGAAATCCAGATCCTGATTTCAGAAATCCTAAAAATATAATCAGGCTGAGAATTCTTATAATTTCATGGTTTTATACCATAACTTTTTTTTGTTATTTTTGTCATCTTGTTATTATTTTCCACGTGAATATATAATATTCAATAGTATTTGATTTACAACAAATATATATATATATATATATTTAGCTCTTATATATTTAAAATACATACATTTTTAGTGTTTCTTTGAGTTTTCTGTGATGATCCAATGACTTTCATCTGAATAAATTATACAAAGTGTGAGATGACTAAATACAGTTTAGTATTTAGTGCCTATACAGTTTAGTATTTAGTACTTGTCATTTATGGAAACTCAAAATCAGATGGCTTTTCAAACATGCAGTCCGCTTAATTTTGCTTTCCTTATATCATATAAATGATAATAATACAAATGCTGATACTGATAAAAACAATTTAATTACAATTTTTCAAGAACATTGTAGCAAACATGTTGCATAGTTTATCATCTTGTTTTATTTCAACATCACTGTAAGAAAGGTTGTTTTTGTCATTTCGAAGATAAATAAAGGTTTACAAGATCACACAACTAAAAAATATTAGAATTGACTCATTAGCACTATTAAACATAGTACAATGTTCCCATATGTTCAAGAACACATTTAAAATTTGACAAGTAGGGGCACCTGGGTGGCTGAGTCATTTAAGCCTCAGAATCTTGCTTTCAGCTCAGGTCATGATCTAACAGCTCACTAGATAGAGTCCCACATTGAGTCAGAGCCTGCTTGGGGTTCTCTCTTGCTCCCTCTCTGCCCCTTCCCCAGTCATGCACTCCTTCCCCCCCACCAAAATAAAGTTTTAGAAAATAAAATACAATAAAACAAAATGTGAGAAGTTGTTCAGTCTTTCCACCTTTCCATCAAAAGTGTTTTGTTTTGGGATGCCTGGGTGGCTCAGTCGGTTAAACTTCCGACTCAGGTCATGATCTCCTGGTCTATGAGTTCAAGCCCTGCGTCAGGCTCTGTGCTGACAGCTCAGAGCCTGGAGCATGCTTCAGATTCTGTTTCCGCCTCTCTCTCTCTGCCCCTCCCCTGCTCACACTCTGTCTCTCTCTCTCAAAAATAAATAAACATTAACAGAAAAGTTTTTTAAAGTGTTTTGTCTTTATTCAGGTTGGTTTTTTTTTTTTTCCCTTTACACTCAAGTTCCTGAGCATATGATTGGGTAAAAATCTTAATGATTGCTATTTATCACACATTATCTACGAGGGAAATATAAGATAAGAGAGAAATGAAAAGAAGAAAGAGCAAACTTGGAAAATATTTATTCACGCAGCCCTACTAACAGACATGAGAATGTGATTTGTATTTTTAGTGTATCTCACTCATTACTTTTAGGATAACAATTTCCATAAATTTACTTTTAAGGTATAGTGGAATCCGTTTTATTTACCTTGAAATGATTTTCAACTTCTGAGAAGAATGTGCTCTAGTTTGATTGCTGTGGGATGTAGAGAAACATTACATGTTCCCAAGTCAGTGTTTTGTTTTTTGTTTTTGTTTTTATGATTTTGTACACTTTAGTTACAACACTTTTAGTTTGCTTTTTCTATTTGCATGGTGATGAAAATCATTGTTATATGTCTACTATATTTACTGAACTTAAAATATTTTGGGTCTCTGGTTATGGTTTTACTACAGAAATAAGGCCACATTTTATAGATTTGGGATATGATCAGGGCCTCGAATACACATCTTAAAGCAGGGGATTTTGCCTATAGGTAGAACGTGAACAGTGATGTTTATGTGATACTTCCTACAAAAAGGTGCTTTTTGGATAATCTTTTTTTTTCCTGTAATAATGGCTCAATAACTAAATATTCACAGCTCAAAACCTTACTTCTCTCTCTTCCACCTTTCCTCTTTCACTTCTATTCTAAATATCTCAAAAATAATCTCTTCATGCTTCCCCTCTACTAAGTTTTGATCTTACCTAAAATAAATAGGATATCCAATCGTTCTTCAATTTAATGTATTGGTTGGATTTGCACCACCTAATTCGGTGACATATATGTCAGAAAATGACTTTAGTTGAGTTTTTTTTTCTTCGATAAAGTGATAGAAGGTGACATGATTTGACAAAGTAAATGGAGAGGAGTTATATTACCAACATCTTGGTTGTTGACAGAGAGAATGAGAGAAGGAAATGAACCTAGGAAAACATCAATAGGATGAGATTTCCAAGAGAAAGTGTGTTAGGAGTAAAAGTACACATTTTAGACTTCCTCAGCTCTGATCAGTATGTAAAAAATGTAGAAACAAGGATAACTCTGAGAATAAAGAAGGGTGCTATAGTGGAGATTGAGATTACAGTTAAAGCTACCATATATATTGTTTAAGCTACCATATTTTTAATCTATTTTTTTAACCTGGCCTTACCCTAAACCCATTGTATATATAGTTTATATTTACTTCAACAACAACCCAAAATATGCATTAGTATTTCTATTTTAAAAATAAGGAATCTGAGATGTGGAGAGGTTAAGAAATTTATTTTAAAAAATCACACAGCTGGGGCACCTGGGTGGCTCAGTCTGTTGAGCATTAGGCTATTGATTTTGGCTCAGGTCATGATCTCATGGTTCATGACAGCAAGCCCCTCCTCAGGCTCTGTGCTGACAGTGCAGAGCCTGCTTGAGATTTTCTCTTTCCCTCTCTCTACCCCTCCCCCCCCCCCCAGCTTGCTCACTCGCTCTCTAAATAAATAAATAAATAAATAAATAAATAAATAAATAAATAAATAAATAAATTTACACAACTAATAAGTGGCAAATTGAGGACTCAAATTCAAAACTTTTTTTTTTTTTGTCTTTACTCTAAAATGGCTTGCTCTAAACTCTCCATGGTTAAAATAAGAGGGGCACGAGATGTAAAATTTTACCTTTGTCATCTTAGGGACTTTTGGCTGGGCCTGAGAATTAAAGTGACATACGACAGATGAACAAGAGAAAAACATACAAACTGATAAGTTTTTATGTGAGATGGGAGACCTCATCGGGGGGTGGGGGGGAAGACCCAAAGAAGTATGGAAACCTAAGTGCTTTTATGCTAGGTTGAATGTAATGTGGAAAAGTAACTAAACTATGTAAGGAGGTAATAATTGTTTTACTAAGCTTTTTTTTTTTTTTCCCTCTCAACTGTGACTCTTATTGAAGAACATTTCCTTTTTGCTGGTGGGGGGGAGTTTTTATTTCCTGTTTCCAGGAAGAAAAGGGAAGATTCAAAGGCTCTTCTTATATCTGCCATATTTCAATTGTCTTTAGCTCCAAATAATTCTTATGTCTAAGTGGCATAGTTTAGGGTGGAATTTTCTGCCACCCTTCAGAGGCAAGTGCAGAGGGAAGTACTTTACATGTGACCTGTAAACATTAAAAAATAACATAATCAACAGTTGCCAGACACCTGTGAGTGACAGTTATGAGTAAGGAATTTGTCTTAAATAACCCCAATTAGCTGTTTTGCATTATTAATCACTGTTCTCCTATTTGGCTGTGGAACTTACTAACTGATCAAAGTTTTGATAAACACATGCAACAAGGTACGTTACTCTCTAAGAAGCTTATGAATATTTGCTCCCACAAGCAGAATATTGTGCTCATCAAGATTGATTTTCCTGTTTCCGAGTCTAGTCATTCCAGGTATATCAGTTATTATGTTTACATAATTTATTTAAATATTGCATCAATCCAATTATGCTTGTCAAAAAGAGTTGTTTCCTTAACAATTATCTGAATGCTTTCAAATACAAGCCAGGCAACTCACTAAAAGTTTGCTAATTGTGAACTTAAGAGCTGAAAAAGATTGGATGTTATGCAAAAAATAACAGAAACATTTTGCACTAAGATGTTTTTGCAATCAGCTTTTGTTTCCCTCTTCATTTTAGGCCTTGACACTAAAGTTCTATAGAATTCATTTCTGGATGTGATTTATGCAAGAGAGATGATGGAGATTGCCAATTGGTGTGCTTGTACTCAAACGAAAAACCTTGACCCTGCATCCAACAATAGGTCAATGAATATGCGTGTGTGTGTGTGTGTGAGTGTGTGTGTGTGTGTGTATGTGCATGTATATTTGCATGCGCGTGCGCGTGTGTGTGTGTGTGTAATAGGAAAAGAATATATTTAATCTTTTCATGGAAGTGCTAGCAAAGAAATATTGTTTTCTTATCTTAAAAATACAACATTAGAAAGCAAAATTCTAGTTGTTATAATTCATTATGTGTTTTACAAACAATGATGAAAGGAACACATCAATAATAGAATGGATTTGTTTTTTAAATACAAAATTGTTCATTGCAGAACTTTGCCTTTTCCTTTTTATGACTTAAAGTTGGGGGCTTTTGCTGATTTTCTTGTTAAAGTTTTTCAGAATTTTCTCTTTCGATCTGTGATGTTCATTTGTCACTCTGTAAATACGAAATGCAATCTTTTTTCTTAGCCTTTTGATCACTATTCTATGATCTGGACCCTGTCTCAGACCTACTTTAAAAGTGCTACCAGTTGAATTTATCTTTCATGGGAGCACACTGATCTTCCATTTCTCCAACTTCAAATGTCCTGGGAACTTCATTTTTTTCTTATAATATGTTTCAACTTTTGAAAACCTTTTTTCTTTTTCCTACACCTATTTTTGTCCATTAGTGTCTTCCTCAGGACTCTTATCTCCATCCATTTATCTCTCTACATTTGGCCTGACTTCTCTTGCTTTTCTCTGCTTCTGAGCCAGTGGCCTTGGGTTTCCTCAACTTAAGCTTCAAGCTCAGCCTTCTGGTGCTTTTTAGGCCACTGTCTTACTCAGTATTCTATGCTGATTTTTAATTTTAGGTTTTTTCCCCGTATTTTCTGCCATACTTCCTCCCTTTCTTTTTTCTTCTTCACCTCTACTTGTTCTTCGGTGGTTCTATTTCTTTGGAAGATCCAGCCTTGGCAGAAACTTCTCCACGTTAGTTTGGCCCTTGGTTGAGTGACTGTTTATCTCACTTCTTGCTGACTGGTTCCTTTCTCTGAATGATAAGGAAATCTTTTGCTGCATCCGCATTCAGTTTATTCCTTCACATAAATGAAAGTTCAGAGAGGTTCTATTGCTGGAAGCTTCAGAAAAGATATTCTGCACCTGTTCCAGAGTAGATTTGTCATAAACTTTTGAACTGTTCCTTCTCCAGTTCTGAAGTTTTACATTTATCCTTGGAACATTGTGAAACCACTAATTTGTCATAAAAATACTCTCACTTTGTAGCTGACTTTGGGTGTTTTTATTAAGTCTCTTAATCCATGCCTGTTGTTTAATATCACTCTTAGAGATTTCATTTTCATAACGTTAGCTACCGTACTACTGATTTCATTCTACCATTTTATGTGGCTGTTTTTATCATCATTGCTCCCTCACCCAGAATTCTGTCAATGGAAGTGCTTTTTTCCAGGATCAGGAGAAAGAGCTCCACATCCACAGTTATCTCTGATTCTCTTTGTAGGACCTAGTGTCTTCTTCTACCAGAGATCACCTCAGGAATCATTACCATAGCCAATGCAAAAAAGGCACTCCTAATTTCCGCAAATTTCCAGATATTTTTCTACTTGTACTTTCTTCACACTCTCCACATACATTGCAAATAAAAAGGTAGCATTTCAGCTAAATGACTAAATATTATGTATGAATAAATATCAATATTTAAGTATTTAAAACGTGTCTGTCAGCCAGCACCTGCCGGTGGATTCAACATACATGGAACTGCCACCGCCTGTCTTGAACAATCACCACCTTACTCCTGGGCTTCCTGACATAAAATGCATACATTTGGGTTTTAAGTTAAAATTTAAGATAAATTCACATTGCTGTTTATTTAGTCACTCTGAACTTTAGCCGAAATTTTCCAACAACTATAAATTGAACCATCCAGATACGTTTCTATAATAGTATAGTTTTGTGTTGAATTAAAATTCTATATTAATCATCTGTATGGTATAGATTTAACCTTTTTGTATATCTAGAATAGCATTTCAAATCTCGGTTATGTCCAGGTTTTCATATATTTCATGTTCATTAATTCATCAATATTTTTAAAATTTATTTATTATTTTTTAAATTTACATCTAAGTTAGCATAGTTCAATAATGATTTCATAAGTAGAATCACGTGATTCATCCCTTACTTATAACACCCAGTGCTCATCCCAACTAGTGATTCCCAAATGCCCCTTGCCCATTTAGCTTATCCCCCCACCCAAAACCCCTCCAGCAACCCTGTTTTTTCTCTGTATTTAAAAGTCTCTTATGTTTTGTGCCCCTCCCTGTTTTTATATTATTTTGCTTCCCTTACCCTATATTCATCTATTTTGTATCTTAAATTCCACATAGGAGTGGTTATATGATATTTATCTCTTTCTGACTAATTTCACTTAGCATAATACATTCTTGTTCCCCATCCACATAGTTGCAAATGGCAAACTTTCACTTTCATTGCTGAGTAACATGCCATTGTGTATATATACCACTGCTTCTTTATACATTCATAAGTCAATCGACATTTGGGCTCTTTCCAAACTTTGGCTAGTGTTAATAGGGCAGCTATAAACTTTGTGGTGCATGTACCCCTTTGAATCAGCACTTTTGTATACTTTGGATAAATACTTAGTAGTGCAATTGCTGAGTCATAGGGTAGTTCTATTTTTAATTTTTTGAGGAATCTCCATACTGTTTTCCAGAGTGGCTGTGCCAGTTTGCATTCCCACCAGCAATCCAAAAGAGTTCCTCTTTCTCTGTATTCTCGCCAACATGTGTTGTTGCCTGAGTTGTTAATTTTAGCCATTCTAGCAGGTGTGAGATAGTATCTCATTGTGGTTTTGATTTGTATTTCCCTGACGATGAGTGATGTTTAGCATTTTTCATGTGTCTGTTAGCTGTCTGGATGTCTTCTTTGGAAAAGTGTCTATTCATGACTTTTGCCCATTTCTTCACTGGATTATTTGTTTTGGGTATTGAGCTTGATAGGTTCTTTATAGATTTTTGATACTAACCCTTTATCTGGTATGTCATTTGCAAATACCTTCTCCCATTACATTGATTGCCTTTCAGTTTTGATTATTGTTTCCTTCATAATTGCAGAAGCTTTTTATCTTGATGAGGTCCCAGTAGTTCATTTTTGCTTTTGTTTCCCTTGCCTCCAGAGACATGTTGAATAAGAAGACATGTTGCTGCTGCTGAGGCATCAATTCAAGAAAGGTAGTTAACATTTGAGACCAAATTCTGTGTCCTAAATGCATTGATGAAATTGATAATTGTGTTTGACACAACTGGTGTAATTTCACTGTGCCTCAGTTTCTTCAACTCTAAAAAGGAAAGAGACTTAAATAATTTAAGAGGTTGTTTTGAAATACCAAATGAGTTATGTACTAATAACATAAGGATTTCCACATGCCAGTTTTCTATTAATGATACCATGTGAAAAGTAATACTGTACATTCTGAGATCAGGCAAGGCCATACTTAATAAACTTTCAGGCTTCCATTCTTGTCTGGGCATTAAAACGAGTATATGCAACCATATATGTATGCAAGTATTTACATGAATATCCCAAGCAAAGGAAAGAGCAAGGAAAGAGTCCTGTTGCAATAGTCTCTGCTTGTCTAAGAAATAGAAAGTAGTTCAGTGTAGCAAGAGTGGTGGGTCATGATGGTAGAAAAATAGGCTTTTTGTGAGATAATGGAATGAGCCAGGATCAACTGGGTCAATAAAGCCATTACAATCTTCTTTCTGTGTATCTCAGGAGAACCTATGCACCATGAGAGAGGCAAAGCAAAACAATAACAACAACAAACAAGCAAATATATCCCAATTTAAATTGTGATTAGCCCAGAGTTGAATATTTCTTACTGTGGAGGAGGCTTTTGCTTCTTTTTAGTTAAGCTTCTGGTGAAAATCTTAACCTAGTCAAGACTCTCACTATATACATATGGAACTTGGCTCTGTGGGATCCTCAGTCAGAAAGAGGCTCCAATTCCTACACACACTCTCACAATGCTAAACTTTTTGTGCTCTTGAAAATATGAGACTTGTTCCTAGACAAAGTAAAAGACAATAAATTTATTTGCCAGTTATAGTGACGGTACAAACATTTAAAACATTCAACTATAACTCTTGATGGGTACAAATGTCATTATAACTAACTTAAATAATCAAAATAAAACTCACCATATACTTGTCTTTCCTAAAAAATATGCTAATTATAATTTTATTCCATGTTCAAATTGGGGAGTGGATTGTATGGTATTTCTAAAATCCAAGCTGTAGGTACCTATTACCCAAAGTCCCATGAGAGAATATACCTTATGGTTATGACCAATATGTTAGAAAACAGTTGAAATGCCTAAGAGAATCAACATATAAAAATGTTATCTACTTGCACATAGTGGAAGCTTTGTTGAATACAGAAGTTAATGAAAAATAAACGTGAGCCTGTAAATAATAACATGAGAAAACATGACCAAGTTGAGTTGTATAAATACATTTTGATCCATACTTTTCAAATGTGTTAAGTCCTAAATGTTATGAAGTCAATTCTTGTAATGTTGTCTGAAGAAAACATACTTCAAGTAATCTAAAACCCATTTCCTATATTGTGAAAAAATATTCCAAATAAGAAACCATACACAGTGACTAGCTTAAATTATTATTTGTAATTTCTTTTTTTCTTCTTTTTTAAAAGTTTTTATTTAAACTCCAGTTATAGCATACAGTGTAATAGTAGTTTCAGATGTACAATATAGTGATTCAACACTTCCAGTGCTCCTCACAAGTGCACTTCTTAATCCCCACCAAATATTTCACCCATTGCCTCACCCACCTCCCCTCTGGTAACTATCAGTTTATTGTCTATACTTAAGAGTCTGTTTCTTTGTTTGACCTCTGTCTTTTTTATTCTTTTTGCTTTTTCTTTTGTTTCTTAAATTCTACATATGACCGAAATCATATGGTATTTGTCTTTCTTTGACTGATTTATTTTGCTTGGCATAATACTCTCTAGCTCCATCCATGTGGTTGCAATTGGCATTTTTCATTCTTTTTTAGGGGTGAGTAATATTCCATTGTATGTACTATATATAATATATATTCATTATCCATTCATCAGTCAATGGACATGTGGGTGCTTTCCATAATTTGCTTATTGTATAAAATGCTTCTATAAATATTGGTGTGCACATATCCCTTTGAAGTAATGTTTTGTATCCTTTGAGTAAATATGTAGTAGTGCAATTGCTGGAACATAGGGTTGTTCTAGTTTTAACTTTTTGAGGATTCTCCATACTATTTTTCAGAGTGTCTGCACCAGTTTCCAATCCCACCAATTGTGCAAGTGGATTCCCCTCTTGCCACCACCTGTTATTTCTTGTGTTGTTGATTTTAGCCAGTCTGACAAGTGCAAGGTGATATCGCATTGTAGTTTTGAATTTCACTGATGATCAGTGATGTTGAGCATCTTTTCGTGTGTCTGTTGACGATTTGTATGTCTTATTTGGAGAAATGTCTATTCATGTCTTATGTCATTTTTTAAATTGGATTATTCATATTTTGAATGTTGAGTTTTATAAGTTCTTCATAGATTCTGGATACTAACCTTTTTTTTACTGTTTTTATTTATTTTTTATTTTTATTTTTTATGTCTATTTATTTATTTATTTTAATATATGAAATTTATTGTCAAATTGGTTTCCATACAACACCCAGTGCTCATCTCAAAAGGTGCCCTCCTCAATACCCATCACCCACCCTCTCCTCCCTCCCACCCCCCATCAACCCTCAGTTTGTTCTCAGTTTTTAAGAGTCTCTTATGCTTTGGCTCTCTCCCACTCTAATCTCTTTTTTTTTCTTCCCCTCCCCAATGGGTTTCTGTTAAGTTTCTCAGGATCCACATAAGAGTGAAAACATATGGTATCTCTCTTTCTCAGCATGGCTTATTTCACTGAGCATCACACTCTCCAGTTCCATCCACGTTGCTACAAAGGGCCGTATTTCATTCTTTCCCATTGCCACATAGTACTCCATTGTGTATATAAACCACAATTTCTTTATCCATTCATCTGGATACTAACCTTTTATTAGATATGTCATTTGCAAATATCTTCTCCTACTCAGTAGGTTGCCATTTAGTTTTGTTGGTTATTTCCGTCATTAAGCAGAAGCTTTTTATTTTGATGAAGTCCCAATAATTTATTTTTTGCATTTGTTTCCCTTGCTTCAGAAGATGTTTCTAGTTGCTTTGGCTGATGTCACAAAGGTTACTGCCTCTTTTCGATTATTTTTATGGTTTCCTGTCTCACATTTAGGTCTTTAATCCATTTTGAGTTTATTTTTGTGTATGGTGTAAGAATAAGTCCACTTTTTTTTTAATGATGCTCTCCAGTTTTCCCAACAGTATTTGTTGAAGAGACTGTCTTTTTCCTACTAAATATTCTTTCCTGATTTGTCAAATATTAATTGACCATATTGCTGTGGGTTTATTTCTGGGTTTTCTATTTTGCTCCATTGCTGTATGTGTCTATTTTAGTGCCAATACCATACTATTTTGATCACTACAACTTTGTAATATAACTTGAAGTCTGGAATTGTAATGCTTCCAGCTTCGCTTTGCTTTTTCATGGTTGCTTTTGCTATTCAGGTCTTTTGTGGTTCCATACAAATTTTAGGATTGTTCTAGATCTATGAAAATGGCTGTTCATATTTTGATAGGGATTGCATTAAATGTGTAAATCCCTTGCAACAAAGGGATAAATCCTACTTGATCATGGTGAATAATTTTTTTAATGTATTGTTGATTTGGTTTGCTAGTATTTTATTGAGGATTTTTGCATCCGTGTTCATCAAGGATATTGTCCTGTAGTTCTCTTTTTTAGTGGTGTCTTTATCCAGTTTTGGTATCAGGATAATGCTAGCCTCATAGAATGAATGTAGAAGTTTTCCTTCCTTCTAAATTTATTGGAATAGAGAAAAATAGGTATTAACTCTTCTTTAAATGTTTGTTAGAATGCACCTGTGAAGCCATTGGCCCTGGGCTTTTGTTTGTTGGGACATTTTTGATTATGAGTCAGTTTCTTTGCTAGTTATCAATCTGTTCAAGTTTTCAATTCATCCTATTTCAGGTTTTGATAGTTTATATGCTACTAGGAATTTATCCATTTCTTCAGGGTTGTCCAATTTGTTGGCATACAGTTTTTCATAGTATTCTCTTATAATTGTTTGTATTTCTGTGGTATTGGTTGTTATTTCTCCTCTCTCCTTTGTGATTTTATTTATTTGAGTCCTTTCTCTTTGCTTGCTGATAAGTCTGACTAGAGGTGTATCAATTTTAATTTTTTTTAAAGAACATGGTTTCATTGATCTGTTCTGTTGTTTGTTTGTTTTTTTTTTTTAGTTTCTATATCATTTATTTCTGCTCTAATCTTTATTATTTCCTTTCATCTGCTAGCTTTAGGCTTCATTTGTTTTCTTTTTCTAGCAGCTTAGGTGTAAGATTATTTCATTTACTTGAGATTTTTCGGGCTATTTGTTGTAGACCTGTATTGCTATATACTTCCCTCTTTACATATATGTGTGTGTGTGTGTGTGTGTGTGTGTGTGTGTGTATACACACATTATATATACATATATACACACACACATACGTATATATATATGTATATATATATATATATATATGTATAATGTGTGTGTGTATGTGTGTGTATATATATATATATATATATATATATATATATATACACACACACTTTCCTCATAGAACCACTTTTGCTGCATCCCAAAAGTTTTGGACTGTGGTATTTTTGTTTTCATTTGTTTCCACGTACTTTTTAAAAAATTTCTTCTTTGATTTCTTGGTTGACTCATTCATTGTTTAGTAGCTGGTTGTTTAGCCTCCCTTTTTCTATATTTTTTTCTCGTGGGTGAATTCTAGTTTCATAGCTTTTTGGTCAGAAAAGTTGCATGGTTTGATATCAATCTTTTTTTTTTGTCTTTTGAGGCATGTTTTGTGACCTAATATTTGACCTCTTCTGGAGAATGTTCCTTGTGCACTCAAAAGAGTATTCTGCTATTTTAGGTTAGAATATTCTGAATATATCCGATAAGTCATTTGGTCCAGTGTATCATTCAAAGCCATTGTTTCCTTGTTTATTTTCTGTTCAGATGGCCTATCCAGTGATGTAAGTGGGATATTAAAGTCCACTACTCTTATTGTGTTATTATCAATTAGTTACTTTATGTTTGTTAATAACTATTTATATATTTGGATGCTTCCATATTGGATGAATAGATATTTATAATTGTTGTATCTTCTCATTGGATTGTCCCATTTATGATTTTCCAATGACCTTTGTCTCTTTTTACAGTCTTTTTTTTTTTTAAGTCTAGTTTGACCAACATAAGTATTGCTACTCTAGCTTCATTTTGACATCCATTTATGTGATAAATGTTTCTCCACCCCCTCACCTTCAATTTACAGGTATTTTTAGGTCTAAAATGAGTCTCTTATAGGCAGCATATATATAGCTTTTTCTTTTTCTTTTCTTTTTTTTTCTTTTATCCATTCTAACACCCTCTGTCTTTTATTAGAGCCTTTAGTCCATCTACATTCAAAGCAATTATTGACAGACACGTATTTATTGCCGTTTTATTACTTGCTTTTGTAATTGTTTCTGGAGATTTTCCCTGATCCTTTCTTATCTTTGTCACTTTGAGATTCTCCTTGAACTTATAAAGAGGCCCCTTTAATATTTCTTGAAGGTCTGGTTTAGTAGCAATGAACTCCTTTAGTTTTTATTTGTCTGGGAAATTCCTTATCTCTCCTTCTATTCTGAATGATAGCCTTGATGGATAGAGTACTCTTGACTGCATATTTTTACTCATTTTGCACTTGGAATATATCATGCCACTGCCTTCTGGCTTGCCATGTTTATGTTGAGAAATCTCTTGGTAGCATTATGTGTTTTCCCTTGTAATTTCAGGACTTCTTTTGTCTGGATGATTTAAAAAAATTTTTCTTTATTTCTGTATTTTACAAATTAAATTACAGTATGTCTTAATGTTGACCTGATTTTTCATTTTGATGGGAGTTCTCTGTGCCTCTGCCTTTGGATGTCTGTTCTCTCCCCCAGATTAGGGAAGTTTTTTGCTATTCTTTCTTGAAATAAATTGTCTGCCCCCTTTTCTGTGTCTTCTTCTTCTGGGACTCCTATAATAGAAATGTTATTACATTTAATAGAGTCTCTGAGTTCCCTAAATCTATTCTCATGCTCCATAATTCTTCTTCCTCTTTGTTGTTCAGCTTCATTTTTCATTATTTTGTCTTCTGTATCACCTGTATATTCCTCTGCTTTTTCCAGCCTGCTGTTCTCTGCATCAAGCCGGTTTCCAATATCATTTACTATATTCTTCATTTCTGAGTGATAATTTTTTAATTCTTCAACAAATATTTATAAACCTTCTACTACAGGTAAAGCACTGTGGGAGATAAAAGGTATGAATACAATATGGATTCTTTTCTCTGAGCCTGTATAGCTTTATGATGCCTATCATAACATTAGGATCAAACAAGCACCTTCCAACTGGGAAAGTTTTCTATTTAGGCTATAACTGTTTTCGTAAGGCCATTTGAACCCTATTTAGGGTTTGTGGCTATATTTAGACCTATATAATGCCAATGTATAAGTAAACGAAATACAGCCCACATATGAAGTATTTATTTCCACATTCTAAAATTACCCTGACATTCTTTTGGTGATATAACATTTCCCCCCACAGAATTCTATGTAATGAAGCTTTGCCATATCCTAAACAAAGAGTAAATTTGAAATCGGAGTTAGACAGTTGAATTTTATTTTTCTGAAGAATAAATTATGAGGAAATTAATAAAGACACCTAAACATTTGGACCACATTCAGTTCTTATAGCTACATCCCCATAATGCTGCTTCTGGTACACAACTGTATCATAACCAAACACATCTGAATTGCATCACTGGCTATCATTTTCCAAGTCTGATTGCTAACCTTTCCTTCAAATGATTACAGTTCTGACTATGTAACTATAGTCAGACCATCTTGATTGCAACCAAAGAATTCTAAGTGATAAGGAACATCAAAATAGAAGATTATATGTATTCAATAGAGCCTCAAAAATTGATTTGTAATATATAATTCATAGCCCATAAATGCAAGGTGAAAACAATTAAGTCATTTTGTGACAGAAACTTCTCTTAACCACTCCACAACTCCTGCCCTGATTAGTGTGATGAGCAGGAATTCAAAGGCCACACAGTAGGATAGTCATGACTGAATGCCTGAAGAAATTTAAGTGAAAGAATAGCCCAGCTCAAATAGTTAAATTCGAACTGCAAGCTGAAACTCAAGGAGTATGTATGACTATATTTTAATAATAACTATCTTCTTACAACTAGGCAGTTGATATGGCCGTAAATCAGATTTGGGATTTGCTTCTGCAGGTAGCTGAATTGAATCGTCAGCTGTATTCTCAGCTTTTTCTAGTCTCTGTATGAAGACATATTAGTGCAAACAAATAAGGAAAGAATACTACCTGAGTTGTTGAAATAGTGTTTTGTGGGAGAATCTGGGGTTCCCTAAATTGTAAAAATCTTCTTCTGCATTATCTTCCCATATGAAGAAGTTCTCCCTTCCTTTTCTGAGCATTTTCTGTTAAAAATGTTATTCCCTCATCTTAGGGGTTCTCTAATAATAGGTACCTACATACATCTCTCATTTCCTTATTATTTGTTATGACTGTATCTGTAATTGTAGTTGTATCCTAGTTTCTTCCACACTGTCAAATGCAGATATATTGTAAAAAGAAAAGACTATTCAGGAAAAGAAATATAGCAATTAACTAAAACCTCGGAATTGTGAGGATGGAGTGGGTTTTAGGATGTTTTCTGAAAGAGGAAGGAGTATATAGTTTAGCTAAATTTGAATTGGAAATTGTGTGTGTGTGTGTGTGTGTGTGTGTGTGTGTACCAAAGTCCATTTTCATTCAAGCAGATTAATTTCTATCTGTGTATAAGTAAGTTAATGCAGATCAAGATGAAATAAGGGCCTACTAAAAGGAGATTAGTAGAGGGATGAATCACAAGATAATAAAGTTGGATGCATTATTATGCCACTCCCACTCCCCCAAATAGTTACAATGTGGATACAGAAACTAAAGTCTTCTAATATAAACTGGCGATGTAAGCATTGTGATCCTTAAGAAAACGTTTTAAAAGACTGTTGAAGTTTGGAATGTTGGTCGTCTCAAGGTAATTTTCCATTACCAGTTAACTAAGGTAGAAAAACAAAATAAACCTGGTTTAGAGATGATATTGCATAATGTACTGGTACCATTTTCAGGTTAATTAAAGTGGCATCAGAGTTTCACCCAGAAGTGAACTTTGCTTATAGAAAATGGAGAAAGGAAATTTGTTCAGTCAGCAGAATAGCTTCTTGTCCATTATGCCTCAGACAACTGATATTCTTTAATGTTGAATTTTCTCTGATAAAATGGAAGTATCTAATACTTTGTATAAATGGTCAAGGAATTGGAACAAAAAAAAATGGAGAATTTTCCATACATAACTTTGAGGAAAAACATGTAAATAAACATCTCAGTATGATACTGAACATGAGTCTAAGCATGACCCACATGTAACACTTATCAAAACCTGCTTTTGATAACTCAGTGAACTTCTCTCTACCAAGATACTTTTTCCAGCATTCCCAGGATGATCAAATTAGCTAATGGACAAAGTGGCCATGATAGCAGGAATGAAGACTATTCCTTGGCTTTCTAAAGCTGACCAGAGTTTGTTAAGTGTTTAATTTTCTGGCAGTGGTGTTTAACACTGGGTTCCTAATGGAGTACCATACTGTCAGGGAACCAAATAGTTCCCTGGAAGAAGATAATCACTTGATTTTTTTCCTTACATCAAAGAGGGGAGATATGTCCTTACTGGATTTATATTTCCTTTATCCTGTTGACTTTCTGAGACTCAGGAACAATATGGTATAACTCACAGTGTCCTAGTGAAGATTTAATGAGATAATGTGTTTTGTAAGGCACCAGGCACATTGGCTGCTATGTAGAGGGACTCATCCAATGCTCAAATTTAGTTATTTTTGTCTTATGTTTAACTGGACATAATAACATAATTGTTGAGTAAATAAAGGAAAAAGGAAAGATTAAATGAATGACTGCAGACCTGAGAAAAAGAGATATTTTTGAAATTTTTGAGTCTATTCCAAGTAAATTTTGGATGATGTCATTGAGAGGACATGACTACCAGTTCATCTGTGAGCTAGACCCAAGCAAATGGGAGGTTATGTATCCCCTTGGAATGTATGTTCTCTCAACCATACCCACAGCCAGAGCTGTTTTCAAGGGTGCAGCCTTAAGAGAGCAATGTGTTTTTGAGACCATCTGTATGGTATTTATGACTGAACTCAGTTAGGGCCTCTTTGTATATTTAAATTTTTTAATAAATTCCACTATAATTAAGATACAGTGTTGTATTAGTTTCAGGTATACACTATAGTGACTCATCAATTCTGTAAATTACTCTGTTCATTGTGATAAGTGTACTCTTAATCCCCTTCACCTATTTCACCCATCCCCCCACCCATTGCCCCTCTGACAACCACCAGTTCTCTATATTTAAGAATCTGGTTTTGTTTCTTTTTCTTCGTTCATTTGTTTAATTTCTTAAATTCCACACATGAGTGAAATCATTATGGTATTTGTCTTTCTCTGACTTGTTTCACTTAGCATTATACCCTCTAGATCCATCTATATTGTTGCAAATGGCAAGATTTCATTCTTTATTTGTGGCTGAGTAATATCACACACGCACACACACACACACACACACACACACACACACACGTATACACACATCACCTTTTTATTCATTCATTTATTAATGGACACAGCTTACTTCCATATCTTGGCTATTGTAAAATAATGCTGAAAAACAAATAAACAACATCAACAAAAAACACAGGGGTGCATTTATCTTTTTGAATTAGCATTTTCATTTTCTTTGGGTAAATACTCAATAGAATTACTGGATCATATGGTAATTCTTTCTTGAATTTCTTGAGGAACTTCCATACTATTTCCACAGTGGCTGCACCAGTTTACATTTCCATCAACATCACACAAAGTTTCCTTTTTTTGCAAATCTTCTCCAGCTTTTGTTGTTTCCTGTCTTTTTCATGTTAGCAATTCTGACAGATGCGAGGTGATATCTCATGGTGGTTTTGATTTGCATTCCCTGTTGATGAGTGATGTCATTATTTCATGTGTCTGTTGTCCATCTGTATGTCTTCTTTCAATAAATGTCTGTTCATGTCTTCTGCCCATTTTTTAGTTGGATTATTTATGGTTTTTTGGTGTTGAGTTTTTTAAGTTCTTTATATATTTTGGATATTAACCCCTTATCAGATAAGTCATTTGCAAATATATTCTCCTATTTAATGTGTTTTCTATTTGTTTTGTCGATGGTTTTCTTTGCTGTGCAAAAGCTTTTCATTTTAATGTACATTTTTGGGCAGGTACAGAGACCTACTCATCTTGTGACAGCACAAGACAAACCTTTGCTTATGAAACCTGCCACCTACCAATCTGGAGTGGTCTACTTTTTCATTGGTCCCTCTTTGCCCTCCATGTGTAGGGGCCAATTTGTGGACCAACAGTAGTCTAAATTAAATTCTTTCTAGATACAAAAAATTTTCTATTCTTCCTATCCTTGTTTCTGAAGGTTTCCTACTTTTTAAAGTATTAGATAACTGCTCCAGCCAGCCAATTTCTTTGTTATCCATATTCTTAAACATCAAGGGAGAATGACTTTAAAGAAAAACAGAGCTGATTCCAAGTTGAGCATTCTTCTTCCCATCCTGTGTAATCCTGGGTGACTTCTTTAAATGCCCTAGGTCTACTCCTTATCTGTAAATGTAACTGGAAGGATGCTTACCACATCAGTCTGGTGGAGACTGAATTTAAGGCTGTAAATTGCATAGCTTAAACTACATCAGGAAACATCACTTGTACTGTGTAAATGCCCGCTCTCTTTTCTTTATTCCCAGTTCTTGGGTTTTTCCATATTTGTTCCCACTAGAACCGATACATTTTGAACATGATTCACCTTCCTGGTATTATTGAGTATCTACTTCATTTTTTTCTATGTGGTTATTGACATATATTTATCATATTATTTGCTTTTGTTTAAAATTTAGCTTACAAAAAAGACATTCAGTATATGTATTGATTGACTTAATGATGGATTCTTATTTATTGGATATGACATCTTATTGTTACAGTAGCATTTACTGCAACAGAAATCAGTGGAGTTTGATTTTAATCTTGTCTAATTATCTATTGACATTGATGAGGTCACTGGAAAGTTTTGAGGAATTGTGTATTCACTGGCTATTATGTATTTCGCCTCAAACTATTGAGATTGAATAAATATGTTTTAAAAATGTAAGTAATAAAGAAAGTGACTTGGCTCTGTGTTTAAGACTTTCTGTGTATAACCTATAACTGCTTACCCAAATCTACTCCAAGGAGCATGGGTTGAAAGTCTTTGAAATAACATTTGCTACCACATACAACTTTGTGATAACTTTGAACCCTAATCAAAAATATGAATCAAGTTAAATTTCTGTTCGGAGACTTTCAGATATTCTAGCTTATTCAAGTAAACTATATGTAGTGTTGTTTCACATAAACTACCTTTAACTGAGCTTCAATAAATAAGTTATTGTAAATTAACCTTGATTCATAATTCAATGATTTAAGTTTGATTTTTAATGTTAAATTAAGTGTTAGGTGAACCACTTGTTAATTTTGTTATTAGTTCATGAGTTAATCTGAGACCTTTTTGTATAGAAAACTGGATCTTTTGGTTCTACATTTAATTTATTCCTGGTATACATTTGTGATACTATCTTCTGCCTCAAATATAAACCAGATGTTCTGGCAAATAAATGTTTTTTGTGATTGCTAAAGCATTTAAGATATTAAAATGAAATTCAAAAATTAATCACTTTTAAACTAAATATACAACGAATTGCCCTAAATGAAAAGATTATAATCACTATGACCTGAAATGATGTAGGCAGTGGAGGTTTGAAGATGTTCCTTCTTTCTGGTCTTGAATGCAAACTACTGTCAGTTCCAAAGGTGGGATTTTTTGGTCATGTTCTTGTTATTGCTTTCAAAAAAGTGTTTTGTTGTTTCAGCTATACAGAAATAAACTAGACAAAGAATAGAGGAGGTTGGAATTCACCCTGATATCAGTATGGGGTGGAAGGGGCAATTAGGAAACTTTTGCCACATTGTTAAGATTTCCATAGGTTGTTAGGCTAACAGATAACAAAAAAAAGGGACTAAAATAAGCGAAAATAATAAGTGGTTTTCTGGGTTAGATAATGAAAGGCACTATTATGTGGGGCATGGGAAACATTGTGATCATTTTCATTTGCAAATTGCAGCTAATGACTTTACTATTGGTGAAAGAGAAGTTCTAAGAACTAATTAAAAATAATTGATACATTAATGCTAATAAATGCACTTGCCAACCAGCACAAATAGACTTGTAATTTGAGGGCATGTTCTGTGCTCACAGCAGCCTAGATGAGCCTATAATTTAAAGATCACGGTTCAGGAAAAAAGTGTCAAAGACCCATGTGAAGCTAAAAGGAAGAAGATTAGATCCCCTGCTAAAATGAAGGCCAAATCCCCCTTTTGAAATCACAGATGAATTAACAGGAAATCTACAGTATGATTAAGGGTTCAATCTGTAAAACCTCGCTATTTGCAGAGAAATACAGGTAACATTGGTTTAAGACTTGATTATATGAGTGACACAATTCATTCTTATTGGGAGGTGTAGTAATAAGTGCTTAATGAAGTCAGTGGAGACTAACTAATAATAGGTTAAGGGGAAAAACTCAAGAGTCATAGCAAATATAGAGATTTTAGCCTGTTGAATATAGATGGTGATGGAGCAAAAGGAAACCAAAGATAGGATGAATTAAGAATGATTCAAAGTTTAAGTGAGGTAAATGAGAAAATAATAATTCAGGTAGAGATTTTTATTTGTGTTAAGATAATGAATTGAATTGGTCTTTCTTTGTTCTTAATGTACTTAATGTCACCGTATTAAGGCCATATTCACTATGTGCTGCAGACTGGTAGTGTGTCAGTCAAAGGTAGGGTTGGGACTTCAGGTATAAATGTGGACCTCACTTACTTAGAAAGACCAAATGGATATCTAAATTGCCAATATTGCCAAGGGCAACTAAAAGAGAAAGAAAAAAAAAAAGGACCAGACTTCTAGGATTTTCAGACTCAGAAAACTTCAAACCTGTCAGTAGATTTATTTTTATTATAAATGGGTCAGAAACGATATAGTCATTCAGAGTTTGGGTATATTTTATTAATTGCTTCCAAATAGGCATCCACGTTTAGAATTGTGAATCTGAACTCATTGATATAGAGTAAATGTCTTTTTTCCCCCCCTGGGTACATGGTCCTTATAGTTTTAAATATTTGCAGTGTTGGAAGTCCCTCATTGCTTTTGGCCTATAGATAACACATACGTTATGCAGTTAAATGCAATTTTTTAAATGTAGATAATTTGGGTGTTTCTGTTTTAATATGAAAATGTAATATTAGCTAGGCTACATTCAAAGGTTACCCTGTCTAACCAGTTCATGGACTCCTTAGGTCTAATTAGAAGGCAGGAGTATGCTAATTTAAGGTAGAGAATTAGAAATAGAAATCTAATGGATTGATTATTAGGAGATTCATTTCATTGCATAAGAGAAGTAGAAAGTGAGAGCTTTAGCACAAAAACTAAAAACAGGATAAGATCTATCTAGGTTTTATTCCAGAAAAGGAAGGTCAAGAAAAGTTCATTCAGGTGAAGCGCAAACATGCAAAGCTATTAACAAATGATGAGTCTGTTATTCATCAAATACCAAAATGTGCCAGATGTTGTGGTAGGAACATTTATATTTATTATTGCCTTTTTTTTATAATAGTACTATCAAAGGAAGTAAGTTTTTCCTCATTTTATGGGCAAAAGGAACTGTTGCCACAATATTAGTAAATTGTCATATAATTTGTACTCAAGAATTATGGTTGAGACCTTTGAACTCCTATGATGGTTAGTTTTACATGTCAAACTGGCTGGGCCATGGTGCCCACATATTCAGTCAAAAATTATTCTGAATGTTTCTGTAAGTGTGTTTTGGCATGAGGTTAGCATTTAAATTGGTAGACTTAGTAAAGTGGATTGTCCTTCATAATATGGGTAGACCACATCCAATCAGTTGAAGTTGTAAATGAAAAAAGGATGACTTCCCCCCAAGCAAGAGGGAATTCTGCAGCAGACAGCCTTCAGACTTGAACTGCATCAGCTTTTAACTAGATCTTTAGATTGTAGGCCTTCAGACTTGAACCACGGCACTGACTCTTTTCTGGGTCTCCAGCCTGCCAATCTACCCTACAGATTTTTCACTTGCTGATGACATAATCCTCTGAGCCAATTATTTTAAACAAAACTCTTCATTTATAGATAGATCGATATATAGATATATGATAGATCCATATATTCTATATTGTTCTATATATCCTATTGCCTCTCTTTCTCTGGAGAATCCTGACTAGTACTAATCATTATTATTCTCTATAACATTTAAAAATATGTTAACTGACTGGAACATGTACTGATAGCTATGACTTTTCAAGGTTGGGATAACAGAAAATGTGAGAAAATGAATATCATATTCCCATTACAATTCTGCATTCATATAATTCCAAGCTTTGGACATACAAGTTTTTGATTGGTCACTTTTTTTTTCAGTGTCCATTTATTTTTGAGAGAGAGACAGAGAGACAGAGTGTGAACAGGAAAGGGGCAAAGAGAGAAGGAGACACAGAATCCAAAGGAGGCTCCAGGCTCTGAGCTGTCAGCACAGAGCCTGTCACGGGGCTCGAACTCACAAACCATTAGATCAAGACCTGAACCAAAGTCTGAGACTTAACCAGCTGAGCCACCCAGCCACCCAACGATTGCTCACTTTAATATAGCCTGATTTTGAAGAACACTCTGCTATTATTCCTCAAACATATGTTTTTTGTGTCAGAAATTCTCATCTCAGTACAGGTTACTACCAGCTCATCTCTCTTAGCCTTTCTTTCCCCTGATACCTGGCTATATCACACAATTCCAGTTGCTTATGTAAAAATATGTTTTTGAAAATTATTCAGCCAAATCAGGGATGTAGTTTTCAACTGCATTATGTCTCCAAATTCTATACCACATTTCTTGATTCATCATTAATCCATCAATTTTGTTCAATTGCTACTTCTGAACTTAGTTTAATAAGACTTTCCAGATATATGTAATATTTCTTGCATATTTAACTTTATCCTAACTATTCTTGTCTGATGATTTAAAACCAACCTTTGTGTTTTAATGCCAATTGATACTGATATATCACGTTCTATGGCCTAAAAGTATTTTGCATCAGATTTCAGGGACTCAATATTGGAAGGATAGAAACTGATGTTCAGTCACCTATTTCAGTGACCATAGGCATAGGAAGGTATCCTTAAATGCGAGTAATGTCAAGGAAGGCAACTTACTACCAGATTGCATTCACTTAGAAAATGGAATCCAGCAAAATACAGGCAGGAGGAGCATAGTGATTGATTCATTGTTGGGGCTACAGAACTATCAAAGAATTTCTTTCCCTCTTTCTCTCTCTTTCTCATGTAAGATTCATCCTTGGTCCTGTATTATGAGGCTGAATAACTATATTTGTATAGGTATATATGGGGAGCAAATAATTTACCAAGCAGGACCAGAAGAGTAAAAATGTGGAAAGATAGTCATTGCATTTATGTTTGCATATATATTCTAGGAAGACACACAGAAGCAAAAGTACTCAGGTAAGCATGCATGAGGTTAAAATTTGGAGGGCTTTGAATTCAGATTGCCCCTGTTCCAGTTTTTCTTTTAGTCCTTAACTTGGAAAAGTCACTTGAACTTTCAAGGCCTCTCTATTATCATCAAAATAATAGGGTATTTTGATGCCTATCTCATAGGGATTTTGTAGGAAAATAAGATAATTCAAAAGAATTATTCAGAATATTAAGGGAGACTTAATTATCCTCCTCTTTCTAATGGTCTTAAGCTACTCAGATCTGAAGAATGAAAATGATCAGGAAACAAGTTATTCAAATAAGTCTATTTTTACTCCATATTTCATACAATAATATCTAAATATTATGATAGGGAAATAGTAAAGTAAGTATGAGATATTGATTGTTTACTGGAAAAATTGGATTTAGATATTTTTGAATTGCTTCAACAGTGTGAGGGGAAACTGTATTTGAGAATAACAACTCAGAGGGGGTGTTTTTTCCTTAGTTTATATGTCTTACAATATATATCATATAGAAAATATGATCTACTGGGAACAAAAAAAAGAAGTATGGGTCTGAGTTTTAGTGGTTCTGCTATGTGAATTTAGACAAATCAATTAATGTATCCTAATTAGTAAAATAAAAGTTCTCTGTTCTATGGAGTTATTAAAATCAAATGAGACAACTTAGGAAAATACTTGAAAAAGTTACAAGTGCCAATATGAGGACTTAATTATAAATAGTAGAAGAATTTCAGTTAATCTTTACAGGTGCGTAACTTATTATATCAAATAAATTTTCAGCATTTTGACATTTATTTTTGGAGCATCTACTATGTGCCAAAACCTAATAGGTGTTAGGGGGATAATAGTGAACATACAGATGGTATTTTCATCCTCATTTCGTATACCATCAAGAAGCTTCGTACTTACTTGTATTCTCCAGAACTCAGCACATATTTTTAGACCTGAGTGCTCTGCAGAGCCTATTTCTTTAATAAATGACTAAGGAAATGATTTAAGAATGTTCTGTTCATAGAACAGAAATAAGAGCTTATTTTCTGTGCTTAATATTTTGACAGTGGAATCACAATATTAAAAAAAAAAAAAAGTATATTGTGTGTGTTTGATCCCAGTGGGTTCATATAACTTTCTTAGACATTAATACACAAAATACTGCACAGTTTTATTTTTTGACATCCTTTTTTTTTCTTTTTGCTGACATCCCTTGGATGAGCCTTAGGAAACTTACTTTCAAGTGAAAATTGGACTTTTTTTTTTTAATTAGGATGAATGTGAAACATAATAAAAGTGTTTGGCATTGTCTCTAATTAATATAATTTAAGAAACAGCTGACATTTTAAACATTTTAATGAGCAGTATTTTCCATTGCAAAAATATAGAGTTCCTCCTTTTAATGAGGGAATTTATTTTCATAGTAGTTTCAGCTTTGGGGCTCGATGATGCTGTTCCGACTCAAGTCTTAGTACACTAGCCCCCTTAGTACACTAGTACATTAGACTCAACACTTAGTACACTTAGTACACTTATCCTCAGGAGATACTTTCCAAGACACTCAGGAGACTCCTGAAACCACATGTAGTATAGAACCCTATATATACCATGTTTTTTCATACCTACAAGCCTATGATAAAGTTTATTACATAGGCACAGTAAGAGATTAACAACAATAATAAAAATAGAACAGTTATAACAATATACTGCAATAAAAGTTGGGTATATATGGTCTCTCAAAATATCTTAATGTACTGTACTCGCTCTTATGATGATGTGCGATGATAAAATGCTTATGTGATGAGATGAAATGAGGTGAACAGCATAGGCATTGTGACGTAGTGTTAGACTACTACTTTTTGACGATATGTCAAAAGGAGGACCATCCGCTTCTAGACCACAGTTGAATATGGGTAACTGAAACCAAAGAAAGCAAAATCACATACAAGAGGGGACAACCTTATAGTTTAAAGTCTTAAAAATTCCAAATAATTTTTTACAGTATATCTGGGCTGAAATCCAAAATCCTTATTACTGTAGGAAGATTTGCAAAATGATCTTGACATTCTTTTTCCATTTAAACTGACCTACCATTTCCCCTTTGCATCCCTCCCAAAATGAATCATGCCCAACATCCATTTTGGTTCACTTTTATATGAGGAAACATGGAAATCCATTTACATGTCTTTTCAGAGTATACTATGTCTCAGGCACTGTCTTATGCCCTTAAGTTATGTCATGAACAAAGCACATGGAGGTGGTGAGAAATGGTAATGTTTTAGATTTTGTGATGCCATGTGGAGTTGGAAAGAATGAGAAGAGTCGAGGATAACTTGTAAGGTTTTTAGCCTAAGCAGTTGGAAGGATGGGTTTTCCATCAACTGAGCTAAGAACACTAGATGACACATATTTTGAAAATATTCAGGGGCAGGGCAGGGACAGCTGCTTACTTTTGGTGAATCATGTTTTACATGTCTGTTGAACATACAAGCAGAGATAATTGTACATTTGAGACTAAAACAAATCACCAATGGAAATTAATGTGGATGGGAAAAGAAGAAGTCTGAAAACTGAGTCCTATGACACTCTGAAACTAAGAAGCTGATTAAAAGAAGAGGTTGGAGGGGCATCTGGGTGGCTCAGTTGATTGAGCATCTGACTCTTGATTTTGGCTCAGGTCATGATCCTGGGATTGTGGGATTAAGCCCCACATCAGGTTCTGCTGGGCATGAAGCCTGCTTGAGATTCTCTCTCTCCCTTTACCCATCCCCCACTCACACACTTACTCTCTCTCTCTCTCTCTCTCTCTCTCTCTCTCTCTCTCTCTCTTTTTCTCTCTCTTCCAAATTAAAAAAAAATAGAAATTAGAGTAAAAGATAAAGAGAAAACAATTTAGTGATAGAGGGAAAAATAAGTTTGGAACTATCAAAGAATGAGAACTAGCAAGATTTTGGTGGGGGTGCCAGGATGTGCACTACACTCCAAAATAAATACTCAAGTGTTGGGTTTTTTTATTTATACTGATAGAAATCTTGGGGATATCTGTGGGAATGAATAATCAGAGTATGGGATCATGGTGGAAGGAATATAAAGTTGGACCAGACCAAATTTATTGATATGAGCTAAGAAAAACAAATCTGCATTTAATATTGCAACTCAGGGAGTTAGAAAGAGTTCTGATAGTTTATTGGGTTGGTTGGCTGAAATATGGACCAAAAGATGGCTCACTAGGAATGATTGGAAATGCCCAACCTCCCTTGATTTATATAGATGAAGCGATTCAGAGGTTTAGGGAAAATAAAGTGTTAGAGTGGATTTGTCATTTAAGCCCCCTACATATCCAACGCCTGAGGGTCTAAAGGTGTTTAACCAATACTTTGAGAAATAAATTTGTGAGGGGAAAGCCCCAGTATCCTTAAAGAGCTCTGTGACTGCACATCTCTGTGTAAGCCAGACTTTACAGTGGGAACTGGAGCCACTCAATTAGAAAACCTAAATGCAGTGTGAGTGATTGGATCCCGGGTTGGTGATGGCCAAGTGGTGACACTCAACTACTAAAGGCAAGATGGGTGTGATTACCATAATGTACCGCATATTTAAAGCAACAATAAGATGTCCTGACATGCTTCATCACATCCAATGGTACTCGAATTGTCAGTTCATAAGGATGCTGTTTGGAGCCATTGGCAAGTTTCTATATGGAAATCTTAGTGTAATCCTCTAGGATTTTGGAGCAAGGCTCTGCCATAATTTGTATATTACTACTTTCCTTTTGAGAAACAGCTTTTGTACTGCTACTTGCCTTAACAGAGACAGAAGGTTTGACCATGGGACACTGTGTTACCATACAACCTGAGCTACCCATCATGAATTGGATGTTATCTGACCTACCAAGCCACAAAATTGGGTATGCACAGCAATACTCCATCATCAGATGAAAGTAATATATAGATGATGGGGCCAGAGACAACCCTAAAACTACAAGTTACATGAAGAAGTGGCTTAAATGTCCATCATCCCCATTCCTGTTATACTGCCTTCTTTCTCCTGGACTGTATCTATTGCTCCATGGGAAGTTATCTATACTCAGTTTATATAGAAAGAGAAAACTTGAGTCTATCTTACAGATGGTGCTGCATGATATACAGGCATCACCCTAAAGTGGGCAGCTCACACTGCAGCACCTTTCTGGAACATCCCTGACAGACAATGGTGAAGGGAGTCCTCTCAGTGGGCAGAACTCTAGGCAGCACATTTGATTGTTCACTTTGCTTAGAAGGAGAAATGGTGAGAGATGCAATTATATACTTATTTAGGGGCTGTGGCCAATAGTTTAGTTAGATGGTCAGTGACTTAGAAGTAATATAATTCAAAATTAGTAGGAGGTGGCTCAGGGAGTTGAGTATCTGACTCTTGATTTTGGCTCAGGTCATGGTCCCTGGCTCAGCATGGAGATTCTCTCTCTCCTTTCTGCCCCTCTCCACTGCTTGCCCTCTCTCATTCTCTGTCTAAAAAAATTAATTAAAAAATAAAAATGAGAAAAATTGATGACAGAGAAATTTGGGAAGAGGTACGTGAAGAGACTTCTCTGCCCAAAAAACGTGTAGATTATACATGGACTTCTACTTACCAAGGCTGAATTGACTATGGCCTGCGCTGAGTGCCTTATCTGCCAACAACAGAGATCAACTTTGAGCCCTTGCTACTGCACCATTCCTCCAGGTGAATAACCAACTACCAGCTGGCAGGTTGATTACACTGGACTTCTTCCATCATGGAAAAGACAAATTTTGTCCGGTATATATATATATATACTTACCCTGGCTATGGATTAACCTCCCCTGCATGCAATACTTCTGTCACAAATATCAGCCCTGTACTTATAGAATACCTTATCAGCTGTCATGGTATTCCTTATAGCATTGCTTTGGATCAAGGAACTCATTTTACAGCAAAATAAGTGCAGCAATAGGCTCATGCTCATGGAATTTATTAGCATTACTATGTTCCCCACCATCCTGAAGCAACTGGTTTAGAACAGTGGAAGAGCCTTTTGAAGACCCAGTTACACTGCTGGCTATGTGGCAATACCTTGCAGGACTGAAGCAAATTTCTCCAAAAAGCTGTAGGTACTATTGTATCAACATTCAATATATGGTTCTGTTTCTCCAACACCCAGGATTTACGGGCCCAGGAATCAAGGGATGGAAATGGGAGTCACATCATTCACTACTACCCTTAGTAATAGCAATTAACAAAATTATTGCTTCCTGTTTCCAGAATTTATGCTTTTCTGGACTAGAGGTCTTCTAAGAGAAATACTTCTCACCAAAAGACACAACAGTGATTCCATTGCACTGGAAGTTAAGATGGCTTCAGGTACACTTGAGACTCCTCATACCTCTGAGTCCATAGGCAGTAGTGTTTGGTGTTGTCTGGGCTGATTGGCCTTTGTTCTGAAGAGGAAACTGGAGTATTATTCCACAATGGAGATAGGGAAGAGTGTGTCTGGAGTATTGGCAATTGCTTAGGGCAACTATTAGTATTATCATGCTCCGTAATTTGGTTGATAGAAAGCTACAACAACCCAATCAAGACAGGACTACTAATGGCCCAGATGCTTGAAGAAGGAGATTTAGATCACCCTACCAGCTGCAATGCTTGCTAAAGACAAAGGAAATAGGGGATAAGCAGTAGAACAAAAAGGTTATTATAAATACCAGCTTCAATCACATGACCACTTATAGAAATGAGGACTGCCATTGTCATAAGTATTTCCTTCCTGTTTTGATGTGAAAATGTTTGCATGTATATATCTCATATATTAAGCAAATATCTTTGGAGTGCCTGGGTGGCTCAGTTGGTTAAGCACCTGACTTCAGCTTAGATCATGATCTCGCAGTTCGTGGGTCCGAGCCCTGCATTGGACTCTGTGCTGACAGCTCAGAGCTGGAGCCTGCTTCAGATTCTGTGTCTCTGTTTCTCTCTTCCTTCCCCCACTCGTGCTCTGTCTCTCTCTGTCTCTTAAAAATGAACAAATGTTAAAAAAAAACTTTTAAACAAATATCTTTGTTTTTTCCATTTTCTTTTTTTTTTTAATTTTTTAACATTTATTTGTTGTTGAGAGACAGAGAATGAGCAGAAGAGGGGTAGAGAGAGAGGGAGGCGCAGAATCCGAGGCAGGCTCCAGGCTCTGAGCTGTCAGCACAGAGCCCGAAGTGGGGCTTGAACTCACAAACTGTGGAATCACGACCTGAGTTGAAGTCAGGCGTTTAACCAACTAAGCCACCCAGGCACCGCCTTTTTTTTGCCATTTCTTATTCCTTACATATAACATAAGATGTATTAACCATATATTGGTATTTAAGTATGTTAATTTTATACTATAATATTTAATTTATATAATAACAGGAGAAGGGTAAAAATCACTCAAGGACCTTCTCCTCTTCTGGAAAAGGGATTAGTGCATTTTCAGGAGTACAAAGGATAGTTGTATTATGTTAGATGGAATCATGACCTCGTTATTATCTTTACTTTGATACTAAATATAGTTTAAGGAGATTCATTTGTGTGCCACGTTGACAAGAGGTGATGGTTAATTTTATTGTCACCTTGAACAGGGTGAAAAATGATGCCCAGATAACTGGTAAAAAACTGTTTTGACATGTGACTATGAGGGTATCTCCAGAAGATACTACCATTTGAATCGGTATACAGAGTCAAGAAGTTTGCTCTCTCCAATATGGATTGGCATCAATGAATCAGATGAGCGACTTAACAGAACACAAAGTGTGGGAAGGGCAAATTTGGTCTCTCTGTTTGCGCTTGCATACGTAGCTTGGAGGCTAGGACATCATCCACTCCTAGTTCCTTAGCCTTGGGACTATAAGACTTACACCATTGACTCTTCTCATCCTCAAGCCTTCAGGCTGACTGAGTTACACCACTGGCTTTTCTGGTTCTCTAGCTTGCTAATAATAGAACATGAGACTTCTCATCTTCGATAATTGTGTGATTCAATTAGTATAATGTCTACATAAATATAAATTAGATATAGATAGATAGATAGATAGATAGATAGATAGAAGATAGAGTGAACGATGTCAACTGACAGATATGTATAGATCCTGTTGGTTCTATTTTCTGTAAAACCTTGCCTAATACAATCCCTCACATATAAATTAGTCCAGATTTTTTATTTACAATTTCACTTTAGTTCAATATATTTTTAACTCCTGTCGGCAAAATTTTTGACATGTGCATCCTTCTTTTACCCCTATTGGAGTTTCCTTCTCTGTATGATTCTTTTAATTTCTTAATTTTGCCACTGTACCATTGCATCAGTACAGAAGTGACTGTTAATGCATTAGCTTAAGTGCTCATTTTCATTTAACAGATTTATACGTGAGTAATTTAAAGAAAAAAATGAATTTTGAAATTTTCATGAACACAAAAGCAATATGTCATATTTTTAATGACAGAAGTACAAAATGTTTGTTTTGAATGAATGTTTTCCATTCATTCACTCATTTATTCATTCATTCATTCAACCTTCACCTTTTCTGATGAAATGAGGAGCCTATAGGAAGCACAATTAATGAGGCACAATGATTGAGACATTGACAGAATGATGAATACAAAGAAAAATACCACATAACTGACATTTAAAAATCATTAATTAGATTTGAGAGAATATAATTTAAATGGAAGATCAAGCAATAATTGCTGTTCTGTGCATCTGAAATGATATAATTTCTTAATTTCCATTTTGGTAAAAGAGATTAATTTTTTAATAACATAAAACAGTTGAAGTCCCTTTGGAAGAAACAACAATGAATTGTACATGCACACATATACATACATATACATATATAAAGACACACATACATATGTATTTTTATAATACATAGTATATAGGATTATAATATATAGTTATACATAATATTTATGTTAGAAATATATTTATATTATAAATTATATATATTTAACATATCTATTTTTCTAAATTCTTATCCAAAATGGCTATATTAATGTATGACCACTATATTATCTCTTTAACTGATATCACTTCCGACTTCACAAAGAAGATAGCATATGTTCGGCATTAGTATTTTCACTCCCTCATCCTCTTCACTAAAGCTGTTTACATTACTATTTTCATTCCTTCTTTAATTCCCATCTCCTTCTCCACACATTTCCTGGTATTGTTATCATCTTCCATCATTGCTTATGTGTCCATTTCCACTCCCTAGTCTATTCTGTATCCCAATGTAGCTCACTTAATGTGCCTTCTCTATTCTTTCTACTTAAATTGAGAATATAGACTGCCTCTTTGGAAATTCAGAGATTGGAAAGACTGCCCTGAACTGTGATTTTGCCATTTGTTAGCCATGTGGTTTCATGGCAGTTATCTATTATCTCTGAAACTTCATCAACAGCTCTTATTATGGTCTTGTGAGAGCTAAATAGCTTATATGAAACAGTAAAATGCTAACTCAATGCAAAACAGTATTGTTAATAATATTGTTTAAAAAATATTATTTTATCTTGCAATTTTCTCTAAATATTTTCTTACATTTCTGTTTTATTTTTAAATCTCCTTGTATGATACTACTCTCCTGGCCTATCTCTAAACATCCATGATGGTAATGCGATCCTTACATCATGAAAATTCTTTTCTTTTCTTCCCCCAAAAGTACAATATTATGCTTGTCCCTTCAGTCTCCTATCATAACTTCTTCAATAATTCGATTGATCTCTCCCTTACCTTAACTATGTGTTCTAGTCATAATCCTACCACTAATTACTCTTACCTTTCCAGATACTCGTCTTATTCACAAAATAACTATAAGGTCCTAAGACAATCAGTAAGCACATCTGAAAGAGTAGGAGAAAAAATAAGTAACAACAAAAGCAAATAATAAAACTTGTTAAGGCCTTATTTCCTTAAGAAAAATGTAGATTTAGATTGTTATGCCAAGAGGTATATTTTAACAAGTTTGTTTTCTTTTAATGGGTGAATGGGGTAAAAAAAAAATTCCTGTTTCTACATTAAGAAACTTAACATGACTCCAAAGAAACTGTCAAATGGACTATATACACATAAAATAGCTTGAACCCTTAATATATAGAAAATAAATATCTAAGTACCTTCACTTTCACCCTTTGAGTGTATCTTCTAATTTATCTGAGATATTGGGTATTTGCTTCATGCTATGACTATGCTTCCTTACTGTTGATTTAATTCCAAATGTTAATTGCAGCTCCAAGTGAGATCTCCCACATTGACAATATCACCTATAAATATCACGGAAAAAAAGAACTATGGAAATATATACATATATGTGTGTGTGTGTGTGTGTGTGTGTGTATACACATATGTGTATGTGTATATATATATGCTGGTATATATATGTATATATATGTATATATATATGTGTGTGTGTGTGTGTGTAAATATATGTATATATATAGTTAATTAGATCTACATCCATTAATTGAAAAGTATTCATAATAGATTGCTGAATGACAAAATCAAGCTGCAGAATAATGTGGAGTATTAAGAAACAAACTTCAAAATGCTGTATCAATGAAAAATATATACACACATGAGAATAACTATAAAATCTCAGTCTATATTCACTTAATTGAAAATGCATGTAACATTATATTTTTAGTTTTTCTACCCAGCCACTAGTAGAATTGAAAATAAGATCTTGGGGCACCTGGGCGGCTCAGTCAGTTAAGCGTCCAACTTTGGCTCAGGTCATGATCTCACAGCTCATTAGTTGGAGCCCCGTGTTGGGCTCTGTGCTGACAGCTCGGAGCCTGGAGCCTGCTTCGGATTCTGTGTCTCCCTCTCTCTCTGCCCCTAGCCCACTTGCATTCTGTCTTTGTCTCTTTCAAAAATAAATAAACATTAAAAAAATAAAAAAAAAAAATAAGATCTATTTCTACCAAATCACTAGGACCAACATAAGAAAGATAGTGTTCTATGCAGTCAAATTGAGAAAACAAATGAAAGCAAAGATGTCAAAACTCAAAGTATAAAATGAGATAAAAATATGAGTTAAATTATAAAAATGTAGATAGTACTCATTCTACCAGTTTACAGGATTCTTTGCAACTGTTGGCATGCTGTCTTTATTTTTGTTACTATACTCCTTTCATTTAATTAAAATTGGTTGTGTTTCTATAGCCATTGGTCGATAGTGAATTCTTAATACAGAAAATGCATCCTATACACATGTACCTCCTTTCACCACAAAATACTCTTTCTATAAATTTCTGGTCAATTATCATTTAATAAGTGAATAGATGAATGAAGAAATGGGTGAATATACTTGATACATAGATTAAATGGCTATTGCACACATTCAATAAAGTAAAAAACGCTCATAGACCTTAGAATATTTGGGTCCATGAATATTTCTTTAACTGCAATAATCATGAAATTATATCACCATAAAAACTCCCCTTGATGTTTATTTGCCAGAAATCATTTTCTGTCAGTGATCTAGAAGAAATAAAAACATTGTTTAGTAAGTTTGGAGGGATATTAAACTTTATACTTTCTGTTTGCATCTTGAAGGTTCATGATGCTATGATTCCTATTAACATTGAAAGCTATAGATAAATTAGTTAAATATGATAACTAGATGAATATACATACACATACATACATATGTGTATATATACATATATATGTATATATGTGTATGTATACATATATATGTATATACACAAAAAGCATGTATATATGTATATATATGAAATTGGTATGTGTATATATATGTATATATATGTATTTATATATATATATATATATATATATATATATATATATAGTAACTTAGTGTACCTCATACCTTTTTTACTATGAAAAAACATAATCGTTTTTTGTAGAGTCTTTAAGGTTTTTATTTGTTTTGTTTTTTTTCAACGTTTATTTATTTTTGGGACAGAGAGAGACAGAGCATGAATGGGGGAGGGGCAGAGAGAGAGGGAGACACAGAATCAGAAACAGGCTCCAGGCTCTGAGCCATCAGCCCAGAGCCTGACGCGGGGCTCGAACTCACGGACCGCGAGATCGTGACCTGGCTGAAGTCGGACGCTTAACCGACTGCGCCACCCAGGCGCCCCTTTAAGGTTTTTATTTGTAAGATCATGTCATCTGCAAACAGAGACAGTTTTACTTCTTCCTTTCTAATTTGGATACTTTTTATTTATTTTCTTGCCTAATTGCTCAGACTAGGATATCATGTACTATGTTGAATGGAATTTGTGATAATGGGCTTCCTTGTCTGTTCCTCATCCTAGAGGAAAGCTTTCAGTTATTCACCATTAAGGATTATGTTAGCTGTGGACTATAATAGATAGCCTTAATTATTTTGAGGTGCATTACTTTGTACCTAATTATTTGAGTGTTTTTATCATGAAAATGTGTTAATTTTTTTCAAATGCTGTATCTTCATGTAAAGATTATCATGATAATTCATCAGAGTTGTGGGATTAACAAAAGTAATATGCAACAGTTATGTTTCTATACACTAATATCAAACTATCCAAAAGGAAAGTTATGAAAACAATCTCATTTACAATAGCATCAAAAAATAAAAAATACATAAGAATTAACCTAACCAATAAAGGTGAGCGGTATACACACTGAAAACCATAAAATACTGATGAAGGAAATTAAAGCAGACACAAATAAATGGAAAGACATTCTGTGTTCATGGATTAGTATGTTGGTACTGTCAAAATATGTGTAATACCTAAAATAATCTGTAGATTTACCACAATCTCTATCAAAACTTAATGGGATTTTTTTACAGGAATGGAAAAAGATCAAAAATTATAATAAAAATAGAAAAGTCTCCAAAAAGCAAGATAATCTTGAGAAAGAATAACAGAGGCATCATACTTCCTGATTTTAAAATACACTGCTAAACTATTAAATAGCATGGTACTGGTATAAATATAGTCATATAGATCATGGAACATAATAGGGATTCCAAAAATAAATCCACATAGATATGTGGTCAGTTGATCTTCAACAAGGGTGCCAAGAATACACAATGGGGAAGGGATAGTCTCTTCAACAAATGGTGTTGGGAAAGGATATGCATATGCCAACAAATGAAATTGGACCCATATCTCACACCATACACAGAAGTCAACTGAAAATGGATTAAAGATTGAAACGTAAGACCTGAAACCATAAAGTCCTAGAAGAAATTAGAGAGGGAAAGCTTTTTGACATTGGTCTTGGCAATAACTTCTTAGATATGACACCAAAAGCATAGGCAACAAAACCTAAAATAGACAAGTGATTCTACATCAAATGTAAAAGCTTATGCACAGCAAAGGAAAAAATGAAGAGAGTAAAAATGCAACCTATGGAATGGGAGAAAATATTTGCAAACTGTCTATCTGATAAGGGGTTCATGTCCAAAATATATAAGGAACTCCTACAACTTAATAACAAAATAAAAACAATAACAGTAATCTGATTTTTTAAATGGGCAAAGGGATTTAATAGACTTTTCTCCAAAAAAAGGCTTACAAATGGCCACCAGGTATATGAAAAAGTGCTCAACATCATTAATTAACAGTGAAATACGGATCAAAACTTCAGTGATGTATAACCTCATACCTGATACAACCTTAGAGCTAAGAACACATAAATAAGTAAGTGTTGAGAATGTTGTGGAGAAACTGAAACCCTTAAGTACTGTTGGCGGGAATGTAACTGGCATAGTGAGAGGAATTGCATAGGAAAATTACAGGATAGTGGTTATTACGTCTCTTAATTTTTAGCGAAGCATTTTCAACATTTCGTTTCAAAAACTCTTTAAAAATTAACAGGCATTCTTTAAACTTGATCTACGTTATGGCAATCTCATTATTTTAGTGCCAGATTTAACAAAATAGGAATAATTGAAACATATCTAAGAAATATTTACATAAGCTAATAAATGCAGTCTTTTATAAAATATGAGCATAAGTGGCATAATTCCATGTGTTCAAAGGATTTACAAAATAAACACTTTTCTTTTAGAAAGTATGTGTTGTTACTGTCTTATTTAACACAAAACCTATTCTTATTTCTCAAGTCCTAGGAACAACTACTACAGTTGGAAACAAACTGACTTCAATGAGAAAAATTTTCAAGTATGTAATTTAAAGAAATGGGAGAGAAAAATGGTCATTCATTTTTAGATGCGTAGATGCACCACATTGGAATTTTCAGGCATAATTATTTCCCAATAGGGTTAGTAAAACATTTGTTAAAATGTAGAAATGCCAGTTTAGAAATTTTCATTGCTAACCTGAATAACCATTTTCATAATCCAACCTGTTCCTTATTCTATTTTCAGGCAAGAAAGAGAAAAGCAGTTTTAATGTAGTTCTCTAGCAAAACAATATTTTTCTCTCAATTTGGATGTAAATCCCATGTTTTCTGTTTCTCTCCTGGTATGCATTAGCATTAGTTGATTGAATATTCAATACAATAACACTTCCAACAAAACTTTCCAAATCAATTTTGTGATGTAGAATTTGTGTTCTTTGGAGAAGGGAGTAAAGGTTATTTTCAGCCATTTATTTTCAATACATCAATAGTACTTGTCTTCAGAAATTTTAGTGTGTATGTATGTGTATGTGAGAGAGAGACAGGCAGAGATAGAGACAGAGACAGAGACAGAGAGAGAGAAACAGAGAGAGAGAAGGAACACAAAGGCGATATTTGGCTTCATGATTGCCTTTCATCCACAGGAAATCATAAAAAATACATCTGACACAGTTCTGAAATCTCACATGTGCATAAATGAAAGCTTTTTTTTTCTTTTTTAAGTTTATTTACTGAGAGAGAGAGAGAGAGAGAGAGAGAGAGAGAGAGAGAGAGAGAACCAACACATGTGCACATGCACAGAAGCAGGGAAGGGGCAGAGAGAGAGGAAAGGGTGAGAGAGAATCAATCCCAAGAGGCTCTGTGCTGTCAGTGTAGAGCCAATGTGGGAATGGAACTCACAAACCATGAGGTCATGACCTGAGCCCAGAGCCTAAATCAAGAGTCCATCGCGTAACCCACTGAACCACTCAGGCTCCAGGAAAGCTTTTGTTTTCTTAATTATGTACTTAAGGAGTATAATTCATAGTAAAGTTTCAAGGCAAAGATTTTTGTGATATTGTTCCAAATATTTTCTCCAACTGAATTACCTTTCTGCTAGTTGGCCACTGTCCTTTTGCTTGATTGACACACCCACTTTATACACCAATATTATAGTAATTACAATTTAAAATGTTCTTTTTTTTTCAGTGTGCTGGCACCTCTGTTTTTTTGTTTTTGTTTGTTTTTTGTTTTTGTTTTTGTTTTTGGTCTCACAACCTGTTAATTATTTCTTACTTTGCTATAAGCTGTAAAATGATTCTTTTTTTCCAGTCTACCATCTAGTGTTTTTAAAGAGACAAAATAAATCTGATAGTTCACAACAATATATAAACTGGAAAGTCTTCTAATATTTCATTTAATAACATAAACAACAGGAATGGAGCTAAATCTGTAGAATATTTTGTATGATTTTTCTGTACTTATTTGACTTTTATTTCCCATATAGATTACTTTTTCACTAGATATAAAATATTTTATTTGGCTGCTGGATGTTAGGTTTTTAATGTCTTTATATTCTATCATTTTTTGGTTGTTATTCAATGAATATTGGTTGTATTTAATGTCAAACATTGTACTAGACATTTAGGAGTTAAAAGTAAATGTTTTTCTTTACTCTTGTGGAAAGGAAGAGTTTTCAATTCAATATTTTCCAATAGGATTGACAAGGTGTCAGGTTCAATGGTTTACCTGCACATAGACACATTAAAATACCCATAAATTACTCCAAGAATGTATATTTTAAAGAAACCAAATGAGTAAATTCAAGTTTCATTTATTTATTTATTTACTTATTTGTTTATTATTTATTTGTTTGTTTGTTTATATTTTATTTTGAGAGAGAGATAGAGAGCTAGCAAGGGAGGGACAGAGAGAGAGGGAGAAAGAGAATTCCAAGGAGGCTGCGCACTGTGAGGACAGAGCCCTATGTGGGGCTCAAACTTACCAATTGTAAGATCATGACCTGAGCCGAGATTAAGAGTGGGATGCTTAATCAACTGAGCCATCCAGGCGCCCCTCAAATGAGTAGTTTAATAATCCAGATCCAGAGGTAGGATTCCTGAGGCCTACACTAATCTTTATGAGCATGTTATGGGATGATGTAGTTGTTTGATTAAATAGAGAAGAAAAAATAAAAACAATCTAGATTATCATTTAACCACACTGGGAATAAATAATTACTTAACTGCATATAAACACTCCCCTAACACACATGCACACTCATATACACTCACACACTCACCATCTATGTTAATGATTTGCTATAGTTAGAAATGTCCTCTTTGGAATTTTTTTCCTGCTTCTTGCTTCTGTGTAAAGTTGTAGGATCTTTACAATAGGAAATGTATAATTTTGATTGCAGCTTTCCATAGAGTTCATTAGGAATTTGAGTGCTTGTTCGAGACAACTTTGTACCAGACGCAGTTTTGTTTTCTAACAACATAAGAATTTTTTAACTACACTGTGGTACAGAGATGATGTAATAATGCTCATAAAAAATATAAGAAAGCAAAAGAGTGGCTAGTCTTTTTAAAACTAATTATGTTTTTGTTTGTTTGCTTGTTTCTCCCAAAGGAGAAACAATTGATTCATAGAATGAAAAGAATGCTAGGCTGGCAATATGGTAAAAAGTATATTTGAAAGCTGAGCACTTATTGGAGGTAAAGCATTGAAACCTTGAACAATATTGCTCAATATTTAAATGTATATTGATATCCTGGAGGAAGAATAAGGGGCCTGACATGGACATGCTACAAGAGGCATCCTTAAATAAAGAACATGAATCGGGGAGCCTAGATGGCCCAGTCGGTTGAGCGTCCGACTTCGGCTCAGGTCATGATCTCACGGTTTGTGAGTTGGCTCCCCACTTCAGGCTCTGTGCTGACAGCTCGGAGCCTGGAGCCTGTTTCAGATTCTCTCTCTCTCTGCCCCTCTCCCACTCACACACCGTCTCTCTCTCTCTCAAAAATAAATAAACATTAAAAAAAACACATGAATCAGTGAACTCCTTTACTGAAAAAAAAAGTATAAATAATGGTTTGTGGTTTGTCAGGTAAAATATAACAGAACCTTACCCAGACTAGTCATTTCTTTGAGTAAATGGCCAGATAAGCAGATATAATGGAAATCTAATATGCTATAATAATGGATTCCTGACATATTTTGACATGGAACAACACTTAGCTGAGTTTTCATGTGTGATTGGCAAGAAGCAAATATATCTACATCTTTTTACATGAGTGTGCATCTATGCAGAATTCCTTAGAGGCTAAAATAACTCAGGAAGAGACATTGGACTTGAACAAATCAGCATAGGTGGACACTTAGGTATTCCATGCTGAGAAACTACTAGGTATTTGTGAATCACATCTGACACTCCAGATCATGACAATCCTTTTATAAATAAAGTGGTAGCTTTATGCAGGATTTGCTTTTATTAAATAGAATTTGGATAAACTTGTTAGGCACTCCTTATGTAATAAAAACTTTCTTATATGATGCACTGTATGTTACATTGTGCTATGCCCCTTCCACCCCATTGGACAATTAACAACCTCTGTGTTTTAGCCACATCACCTATAAGAGCCAATTTTCAGAAGAGGGTTTGACATCCTTCTTAACAGAGTCAGATTGTGTTTTGAGATTAATCTCATATTTTAAATCCAGTCCATTCCTCTTTTTAAAAGAAAATAAAGTACTTGTTTTCTGACCTATTGAAAAGATTATATGTTTTTTTTGTCTTTTGCTTATTGATGTGATGTATCATGTTGATTCATTTGTGCATATTGAACCACCCTTGAATCCCAGGCATAAATCCCACTTGATTGTCGTGTTGAATGTTTTTTTTTAAATGTACTGTTAGATTTAGTTTGAAAATACTGTATTGAGGATTTTTGCATCTATGTTTATCAGAGATATTGTCCTGTAGTTCTTGCTCTCTCTCTCTCTCTCTCTCTCTCTCTCTCTCTCTCTCTCTCTCTCTTTCTTTTGTTGTTGTTGTTGTTGTTGTTGTTGTTGTTGTGTCTTTCTCTGGCTTTGGTATCAGGGTAATACTAGCCTCATAGAATGAATCTGAAAGCAGTCCTTCCTTCCTCTTCAATTTTTTGGAATAGTTTGAGAAGAATATGTATTAACTCTTCTTTAAATGTTTGGTAGAAATCACTTGTGAAACCATCTGGTCCTGGAATTTTGTGTTTGGGGAGGTTTTTTTGTTTTTGTTTTTTGTTTGTTTGTTTTTGGTTCCTAATTCAATTGCATTGCTAGTAATCAGTTTGTTCAAGTTTTTATTTCTTCCTCCTCCAGTTTTGGTACATTATATGTTTCTAGTAATTCATCCATTTCTTCTGAATTGTCCATTTTGTTGGCATACAATTTTTCATAATAGACTTTTACAAGTGTTATATTTCTGAGGTGTTGGTTGTTATTTCTCCTCCAATTTTTGGGTTCCATTTAAGTCTTATTTATTTATTATTTATTAATTTATTTACTTATTTATTTATTTCTGATGAGACTGGCTAGAGGTTTATAATTTTTATTTATCTTTTCAAAGAACCAGCTTCTGGTATCATTGATCTGTTCTATTGTTTTGTTTTTGTTTTTGTTTTTTTCCACCAGAAAACTACTAGAACTGATAAATTAATTAAAGTCACAGGATACAAAATCAATATAGATAAATCTATTGCATATCTGTACCCTAATAATGAAGTAGCAGAAAGAGAAATTAAGAAAATAATCCTATTTCCAAGTATACCAAAAATAATAAAGTAACTAAAAATTAACCATGGAGTTGAAAAACCTGTACTCTGAAAACTATAAAACATTCATGAAAAATACTGAAGATGACATAAACAAATGGAAAGATATTCCATGCTCATGAGTTGGGAGAACAAATATTGTTAAAATGTCCATACTACCCAAAGCAATCTACAGATTTAATGCAATCCCTATCAAAATACCAGTAGTATTTTTCACAGAACTAAAACAAATAATCCTAAAATTTGTATGGAAGCAAAAAGACTCCAAGTAGCAACAGCATTCTTGCAAAAGAAGAACAAAATTAGACGTACCATAATCCCAGATTTCAATACATACTACAAAGCTGTTGTAATCAAAACAATATGGTGTGGGCACAAAAATAGACACATAGATCAATAGAATAGAATAGAGAGCTCAGAAATAAACCCACAATTATATGGTCACTTAATCTTTGACAAAGGATGCAAGGATATGCAATGGGAAAAAGACAGTTTCTTCAACAAATTGTGTGGGGAAAACTCAAAAGTTACATGCAAAAGAATGAAACTAGAGAACACCTAGTCAATTAAGCATCCCACTCTTGATTTCAACTCAGGTGATGATCCCAGAGTCTTGGGCTTGAGCCCTGCGTTGGGCTCTGTGCTGATCGTGGAACCTGCTTAAGATTCTCTCTCTCTCTCTCTCTCTCTCTCTCTCTCTCTCGCTCTCTCGCTCTCTCTCTCGCTCTCTCTCTCTCTCTCCCTCTCCCTCTCCCTCTCCCTCTCTCCCCCTTCACCTGCCCTGGCCTGGCCCTCTCCCCTACGCTCTCTTTCTCTCTCTCTCTCTCTCTCTCTCTCTCTCTCTCTCTCTCTCTCTCTTTCTCCCTTTCTCTCAAATTAGCCAAAAACAAACAAACAGAAATAATGAAACTAGACCACTTTCTTACACCATACACAAAATAAACTCAAAATGGATTAAAGACCTAAATGTGAGACCTGAAGCCATAAAAATCCTAGAAGAGAGCACAGGCAGTAATTTCTTTAACATCTTCTGTAGCATCATTTTTCTAGATAGTCTCCTGAGTCAAGAAAAACAAAAGCAAAACAAAAACAAAAACAAAAACAAAAACAAAAACAAAAACAAAAATTTTGGGACCATATCAAAATAAAAAGCTTCTGCACAGCAAAGGAAACAATCAAGGATGTGGAGGAAGGAAAAGGAGCTCTTGTGCATTGTTGGTGGGAATGCAAACTGGTGCAGCCACCGAGGGAAACAGTATGAAGGTTCCTTAAAAAATTAAAAATAGAATTACCATATGATCCAGTAATTCCACTGTTGAGTAGATACCCAAATACAGAAACACTACTTTAAAAAGATTATACAGCTCTATGTTTATTGTAGCATTATTTATTTATAATAGCCAAATTATAGAAACAATCCACATCTTTATCAATAGATGAAAGGATAAAGAAGTGGTACACATATACAATGGAATGTTAGCCATAAAAAAAGAATGCAATCTTGCCACTTGCAACAATGTGGATGGAGTTAGAGGGTATAATGTGAAGTGACATAAGTCAGAGAAAGACAAGTACCACATGATTTCACTCACAAGTGACCAAAGGAATAATAAGTCAGAGAAAGCCAAATAGTACCATATTATCATTCATGTGATGATATGAAAACAAGAGGTGGTCAACAACAACAAAAACAGACTCTTAAATATAGAGAACAAACTTGTGGTTACCAGAGGGGAGATAGGTGGGGGCACAAATGAAATAGGGACAGGTGATTAGTACTGCCCTTATTGTGATGAGCACTGAGTACTCTATTGAGTGAGTACTATATTGTACACCTAACACTAATATAACTGTACATTCATTATACTGGAATTAAAAAGAAAACAAATAAATTTAATAAAATAGAAATTTCCATACAATAAAGTATACATGTTATAAATTATCTGAAATTTTATTTCATTTATATATGCATTTATTCATTTTGTTATCTATGTGTTAGGCAGTAACTCCTCATTCTAGAAGTATTTTTAGGCTGTGTGGGAAATATAGTTTTGTGACAAAAATATAGCAATATAAGGTATTTCTGGGGCTACTAATTAATTCAAATAATATTTATTGAACTTGTTTCATATTTTATTGCCTTAGTCACGAGGAGATTAAATTAGAAAAAAATAAAGCATTCAGTGACAAGCATTTGTAAATTGATACAGCGATGACAGTGCTTAATTGTAGAATGTTTTGTTGTGGCCCCAAATTACTTATTTTAAGCAGTCACCTTCTTTGTGTTATATATCTTTCACCTTTCAGATATTTTTAAAATCAGTTAAGAAGCTTTAAATGTCATAAAAGAAACTGAACAATGCTCATGTTATCTACTACAACTTTCTTTCCTTAAATATACAAAGGACATTGATACCCCTATAATTTTGCTATTTTTTAAATGTAGAAGGGATTTATTTTTTATTTATTTTTTTAATTTTTTAATGTTTATTTTTGAGAGAGAGAGACACACACAGACTGTGAAAGGGGGAGGGGCAGAGAGAGAGGGAGACAGAATCTGAAGCAGGCTCCAGGCTCTGAGCTGTCAGCACAGAGCCCGACATGGGGCTCAAACTCATGAACCATGAGATCATGACCTGAGCCAAGGTCGAATACAACTGACTGAGCCACCCAGGTGCCCCAGAACATGGAAAGGCCTTAAATACCTTATATTCATGGTAAAGTAGTACATATACTTGGAGGCCTGGTTCATCTATGTATCACCTTTACTCACCCATTAAAGCATACAATTTACAAAAGAACAAAAAAATTGCTCATTTATATCTCCATGCCACTTCAAGTATAGTTCTTGGATAAAAATTCTCAACAAGGAACTCACCAGAACAGTCTAGGCTTATTGTCTCATATAATTGTCAGTAACACAATTCGAATTTACTTTTTAAAATATTTATTTATTTGAGAGAGAGAGAGAGAGAGAGCCTGTGGGAAAAGGGCAGAGAGAGGGAGAGAGAGAATCCTAAGCAGGCTCAGCACTGACTGGGGCTCAGTCTCATAGACCATGAGACCATGACCTGAGCTGAAACCATGAGTCAGACACTTAATTGACTAAGCCACCCAGGTGCCCCAGCACACATTGCATTTAAAAATTATGTGATCATCCAATTCTAGTCATGTGTTGCTGTGAAAATTGATAGGATGTGAGCTTCTTTTGTCCTAAGACCTGAGAAGTTGTTGTTATTGTTTAATCAGGTTAAATACAGTATCTTTCTGGGGGAATAAAGGTTTCAATAATGGAAAAATAGACTTTTCAAACTCACTCTTCCACTGAAAACAAATAGAAAACTTGGAAAAAGCATGACAAAATCCATTTTAAAATATTTGAGATGCGATGGAGAATTACAGGAGCAAGAACTGAATGATACCAGAAGTCTAGAGCTTTGAGCTCTGCATATGGTACTGCTTTTTCTTTAGAGTACCCCTATAATCCCCAAAGCAAACAAACAAACAGACAAAAAACAGTGGATGTGTAAAGCTGAGAAGCTAGGCAGTTTATAACATAAAGAACTGAGGGGATAGATTTGGAGTTGAGTTTGCCACAAGTCGGTATGCCTGGTAAACAACCCATTATTTGAGATTAGATCCGCATCTTAGGAGTAATGATAAACTGAAAATATATCAGGACCCGAGGGATTCAAGTTGAACAGACGACTCACAGATATTGAACTCCAGCTTTACTTAAATCCCCAGTTGAGTTAGGTAAATTGGAATTACCAGTGTTAGCTGCCTAGCTGCCTAACTTGAGAAAAGGTACATTATACAGACTTTCAAATTATTTTATAAATTTTCATATTCATTGCATGATACTCTAACAAAAATAACCATGTATACAAAGTGAAAAGGTGAAACGATGTGTACAAAAGCAAAGTAACTAAAAGACAATAAAAATAGACCTGAGGTAGATCCAGATTAATGGGGGTTTTGGACAAAGATTTTAAAATAACTTTATTATGTTCAAGAAATTAGAAAGTAAGATTGGTTATTTTGTTCATGTGCAAAAAGAAAAAAAAAATTAAGAACTACAAAATATGCAATAACTTAAAACAGATTAGACACACCAAAATATAGTATATGGATAGAAGGTAGTTCAGAAAAAAACAATGAGACAGAAAAATAGAAATTATACAAAATGTTACAAGGGATATAGGGAAATATAATATTGATTCCCAGAAAAATATGAGAGACAGAGTAGAGTAGAGCAAATATTTGAAAGACAAGTACTTACATTTTTTTTGCAACTAGCAAAAATATCAAGCCACAAGAAGCATAGGAAAAACCAAAAAGATAAATGCAAAAAAAAATAGGCATAAAAATAAAGTTTTAGAAATGAATTAGAAGAGAAAAAGAATAAAAATATTGGGATATATAAAATATATTATGTTTAAAGAGGCTGAATATGACAGTTAAACTTTTAATAGTGATTGTAGATACTGGAAGACAATGAAATTAAATTTGTAATGAGCTAACAGAATATAATTATCAATGTGGAATTATAAACTAACAAAAATATTATTCTACAATAAAGACTTTACAGACACAAACTGAAAAAAAATTACTAGCAGAGTCATATCAAAAATAGAAAAGTTAGTTCTATAGAGAGAAGAAAAAAAAATCCCAAATGAAAGCTTAGAGAGACAGAAAGGGGAAAAAAGAGTAACATAAAATGTAAATATATGGGTTATTTATCTAAATGCATCAGTATTCACAGTGATAACATATTGTCAAGATTAAAATATATACAGAACCCCAAAACATACAAAAATGTGATAAAAGTTCTAATTTATATTACAAAGTGTTTTGTTTTTTTTTTAATAAGTCAACCAAAGAAGGTCAAAAAAGAACACAAAATGGATTATGAAATGTGTAAAACATATTAAAAATACATAATAAATTAGTAGAAATCATTCACTGAGACAATTACTATCTTTCGCTGCATAATTAACTGACCACAGAGTTAGTGAATTAATGCAATAACAGTTGTATTATGTTCCATGATTTTGAATATCAGAAAATCAGGCAGTGCTTGTCTGATAAATTTCTCTGCTCTACCTGATGATTATTGATTGATCCTTCAGTGGTTTTCAGTTTGGGCCTATACTGGTTCTGAAGAGACAGAGATGATTTTACTCCCATGCCTTTTGCTTTGGCTGGAAAGTATGGAAGATTGAGTACATCTGGGCTTTTCTTCTCCATGAATACTCATGACTCGTCACAATTTTTCTCCAGTGCGAAAAAATTCTGAAATGTCTGTGGGCTCATTGAATAATGGTTCCAAAAAAACAGAAAGTAAAAGTTGCCAGTCTTTTAAAGGCATAGGCTACAAATTGGCAGAATGTTATTTATGTCTTATTATTTAAAAACTTTTTAAATGTTTATTTTTGAGAGAGAAACAGAGTGTGAGCAAGGGAGGGGCAGAGAGAGAGGGAGACACAAAATCTGAAGCAAGTTCCAGGCTCTGAGCTCAGCACAGAACCTGATGCAGGGCTTGAACCCACGAACTGCGAGATCATGACCTGAGCCAAAGTCATATGCCTAACTGACTGAGCCACCCAGGTGCCCCTATGTCTTATTATTTAAAGAGGTCACAGTGCAAGGGTGCCTGGATGGCTCGGTTGTGAAATTCTGTGATCCTTGATCTCAGGGTCATGAGTTCAAGCCCCATGTTGGGTTATAGAGATTACTTAAATTAAAAGAAAAAAAATTTTAAAAGGGGGCCACAGAGTGTATCTATTCAAGCAGAGTGGACATAGACTTCACTTCTCAGTGGGAAAAATACCAAAAAATATGTAGCTACCTAAAAACATTCACAAGCCCTGATCACTATCATCACAACAGTATATTCTGAAGACTGGTTATGTTGTAATTATGTATCAAGTATTGGTGACCATTTTATGTGCAATTAAACAAAATTATACACATAAATTACAATTAAGTTGTATTTTCAGTAGTGATAGATCAATAAAATGCTTCAAAACTATATTAAAAAATAAAGAAGGCTTTAAAGAATTGAGTGATAAAACCATCATTTAGGTAATACATATTGTGAATTAATTTGTGAGAGATTTAACACTAGAAACCAATGAATTTTTCAATAAGTTGTCCTAGGTCACTTAAATATATTAAAAACAAAAGATTATTGCTCCTACCTCTTTCAATACACTTAATTCTATATGAAATTAAACTTAAAATTGAAAGTCAAATAACACAAATCTAGAAGAACATATGGAAGACTATTTTTATAAACTTGGTCTAGACAAGGATTTCTTAAACTGGACAAAAAGAGTGTTTACAATTAAGGGCAGAATAGGGGTGCTGGGTGGGTCAGTAAGTTAAGCATCCAACCTTCAGCTCAGGTAATGAATTACAGTTCTTGAGATCAAGCCCTGAGTCAGGCTCTGTGCTGGTAGCTCAAAGTGTGGAGCCTGCTTCGGATTCTGTCTCATTAAAAGCATTAAAAAATGTTTTTAAAAATAAAAATTAACTAATATTAGGGAAAATAGAGAAATTGACACTGTCTCAGTATCACCTGTTCATCAAAAAAAAACATTATTCGAAGTATGAAAATTCAAGTACACAGTGGGAGAAAATATTTGTGATTTATATCTAACAGAGGATTCATTCAAGGGATAAGATACTGATGAACCATAGAAAAAGTGTGAAACTCTTGACTAGACACTCCACAAAAGAAGACATTGAAATAAAGAAACCAAGTAAAAAAATAAAAGGAAATGGTTCTCAACCTCTAATCATTAGTCAAACACTAGTCTCTATTGTAAGAACTGAGAACATGTTTATGATTGAGTAGAAGGTAACTAATACCCAGTGATGATAATGAAAGTGACTTGGAATGCTGTTAAATTCTATTTATTTTGTTGGTTACCTAATGTATTCAGTTTATAAACTTGTATTGTTTTACATTTATGTACACTTCAGTGTGTGTATTATATACAGCAGTAAAAAAAATTGAGACATAGATAAAGAAGAGGAATGCTTTTTCTCTTCTGCCTTTCCCAAAGTGTCACAGAGTTGAAATCAAACAGTGTGTGGCATTTTCAGATTGGCGTCTTTCACTTAGTCATAAGCATTTAAGATAGCTCATTTATTTTTAGTGCTGAATAATATCCCATTATCTGGATGTACTACATTGTGTATATCCATTCACCTGCTGAAGGACATCTCGATTGCTTCTAGGGTCTGGCAATTATGAATAAAGCTGCTGTAAACATTGGTGTACACGCTTTTGTATGGATGTGTTTCTAGATCCTTTGGGTGAATACCAAAGAGAGTGATTACTGGGTCATATTGTAAGAGAAGTTTTAGTTTTGTATGACACCACCAAAATTTCTTTGAAAATGAGTACCATTTTGCATTCTCACCAGGAATGAGTTCCAGTTGCTCCACAGCATTGCTGGCACTTACTGTTGTCAGTGTTCTGGATTTTTACCATTGTGATAGGAATGTAGTGTTACCTCATTGTTTTAATTTGCATTTATTTGATGTTATTTGATGTGCAGCATCTTTTCATATGCTAATCTTCCCTGTATATCTTCGTTGCTGAAGTGCCCATAACACGTTTGGCCCATTTTTAATCATGCTGATTGTTTTCTCATCATTGAGTTTTAAGAGTTCTCTGTATGTTTTAGATACATCTTCTGCAGATATTCTCTCCTAGTTTGTGCATTTTCTCCTTATTCTCTTTATAGTGTCTTTCACAGAGCAGGTTTATTTTTAATTTTAATGAAGTACTGTTTATGTTATTACTTTCATGGATTGTGGCTTTCGTGTTGTAACTAAAAAGTTACAACCAAGTGCAAGGTTATCTAGATTTTCTTCTGTATTATCTTCTACAAGTTTTATAGTTTTGCATTGTAAATTTTGGTCTGTGATCCATTTTGAGTTAATTTTTACAAAGGGAATCAGGTCTATGCCTGGATTGTGTTTATGTGTGTGTGTGTGTGCGTGTGCAGTTGTTGCAGGATTCTGTTAAAGAGACTGCATTTGTCATATTGTATTCCCCTTTTTCCTTTGTTAAAGATCAGTTGACTATCTTTGGTGGACTATTTCTAGGGTATCTATTATATTCCATTGGTCTGTTTGTCTCTTATTTTCCTAATACCACACTATCTTGATTGCTGTAGCTTTACAGCAAGTCTTGAAGTAGGGTAGTCTACAACTTTGTTCTTCAATACTATGCTGACTTTTCTGGGTCGTTTGCCTCTCCATATAAAGTTTAGAATCAACTTAATAATACCTGCAAAATAACTTTCTGGGATTTTGATTGGGATTATATTGAATCTATAGATTAAGTTGGGAAGAGCTGACAATTTGAAAATATTGAGTTTTCCTATCAGTGAACATGAGATAGTTCTCCATTTATTTAGTTCCTCTTTGATTTTTTTCATCAGAGCTTTGTACCTTTCATCATATAGATCTTATACATATTTTGTTAGATTTATGCTTAAGTATTTTATTTTTGAGAGTACTAATGCAAATGATATTTTGTCTTTCATTTCAAATTCCACTTGTTCATTGCAGGTATATAGGAAAGAGATTAGCTTTTGTATACTAACCTTGTATACTGTAAACTTGCTATAATTGCTGTTTAGCTGCGGGAGTTTTTGTTTTGTTTTGTTTTGTTTGTCAATTCTTTCCAATTTTCTACATAGACGATCATGTTAGCCAGGAACAGAGAGTGTATTCCCTCCTTCCCATATGTATATCTTTTTTTTTTCCTAGCCTTTTTGTATTAGCAAAGACTTCCATTATGACATTGAAAAGGAGTGGTGAGAGAACATTTGTGCCTTGTTCTTTTCTGTGGGAAAACTCTGAGTTTCTCACCATTAAGTATAACATTTATAGATTTTTATGTAAATTTTCTTTATGAAGTCGAATAAATTCCCCTGTATTCAAAATTTACTGGGAGTTTTTATTAGGATTGGGTGTTGGAACATAGAAGCTTTTTTTTTTTTTACTTTTATTTTTTTGAGGAGGGTAGGGGCAGAAGGGGAGAGGGAGAAAAAGAGAGAGAGGGAGAAGAAAAGAGAGAGAGAGGGGGGTAGGGGGGAGAATCTTAAGCAGGCTCCACACTGAGCATGGAGCCTGGTACCGGGCTTGATCTTACGACTGTTAGATCATGACCTGAGCCTAAATGAAGAGTGGGACACTAATCCAATGAGCGACCCAGGATCCCCAGAAACACGGAAGCTTTTGATAACTAAGTTTGCATATTTGGGGTTTTGAATTAACTTCTGGCCTCTTGTTTTTCCATTCTGTCTTTATTTTCTCCTCTTAGGGATATCCTTAATTATTCCAAAGCTCAGCTATGCATCGAAAACATGTTTTTCATAATTTTACTTTGTTACACACTGCACTAAATAAAAACATGAACAATAGCATTAACTGTAATATACATACAGTACATGAATAAACCGGGATTATGGATAGCTATCCTGTCTCTCAAGTCCATACTCTTAACCATACTTCCCAGGGAGGGAGGGAATTTTTGTGCTTTTGTTCTCAGATTATTTTGTCTCTAGACTTTGATTTGTGTTAAATGCTTCCAAAGGAAAAATAAAGTATATGGACATTTTTTGGTCATTTTATATAATTTATTATGCTAAATTTTATCTCTTAATGTAAAATTTGAAAAGAACTCCTAGATATGTTAAGTTTAAGGTGAAATTGCCCATATCTAAGTTAACAACAAGGGTAAAACATTTAGAAAGTACATAAATAAATTAACATTAGCAGAAGCAAACCAATTGACAATATTGGACACTCCCAGTAATACTGTATATACCTAGTCATTGAGTGTCCCTAGGATCACACCATTTTTTATTTAAAACTCTGATTACTGGGGCGCCTGGGTGGCGCAGTCGGTTAAGCGTCCGACTTCAGCCAGGTCACGATCTCGTGGCCCGTGAGTTCGAGCCCCGCGTCAGGCTCTGGGCTGATGGCTCAGAGCCTGGAGCCTGTTTCCTATTCTGTGTCTCCCTCTCTCTCTGCCCCTCCCCCGTTCATGCTCTGTCTCTCTCTGTCCCAAAAATAAATAAATGTTGAAAAAAAATTAAAAAAAAAAATAAAACTCTGATTACTGTTAAAATACAATTATCCTTAAGAGAGGTAACATGTTTATATATTCTGTCATTTATACTTTATAATTAGTGAATGGCGAATATTTTATTAGGAGTGGATATTGTTAGGTGACATACATTACAACATGATTCACATGAAGCCGATTAGGAGAATATATGTTTCATAAGTATAATGAATGAATTGATGTAAATATGCAGAACTGGGAAGTGGGGGGATATTAACAACTGCCTTCATCATCTTTTGTCCAAAAACAGGATTGTGTACAGTGCCACTGCTGACGAAAAATGAAATGAAAGATCCCACAGCAAAACAGTCAAATAAATTATTTGCTTAGTAACAGTTGCTACTAAGAACTGCAGTTAGAGTGTATGTATTTTAAAGGGCAAACTAATTCAGCTGTTAGGGATGCTATTAAAAAGAATTTAAAAAATAACTGTGGGGCACGTGGGTGGCTCAGTAGGTTAAGCATCCGACTTGGGCTTAGGTCATGATCTCACGGTTTTAGAGTTCGAACTCCATATTGGGGTCTCTGCTCTCAGCACCGAGCCTGCTTCAGAGCCTCTGCCAACCTCTGTCTGTCCCTCTCCCACTCATGCTGCATGTTCTCTCTCTCTCAAAAATAAATAAACATTTAAAAAGTGATTTTAAAAATTTCAAAAGCACACACAACTCATCACACACATAATTATGAATTATGACAGTCCTGGTTCTCTCACTCATGCCCCATCCTCATTCCCCTCAAATGCTAACAGGTTATGATTATTGGAGTGTGTGTGTGTGTGTGTGTGTGTGTGTGTGTGGCAGGTGGAATGCTTCTTCTTAGCCACTGCTGGAGGGCTGGGAAGGAAGGAGATGCTGGGAAAGAAGGAAAACTAATGATGATGAAAATTTCATAGCCCCAGACTAGACAATCTGCCTCTGAATAAACGATATCTGTCCTGTGGAATAAATAAAATTTCCATGCCTTCTCTCCTCCAGTTCTTCATATGCATCACATCTAAACTTGATAATTGCTATTCATTTCTAAGTATTAGAAAATATTTCTTATACTAAGGTGTAATGAACTTATTTACAGGCTAAAAAATACAAATATGAATAGTAAGTGTCTTCCTGCCTCCCTCAGTTTCACCAGTCATTTGCTACTGAAAATGCAGGAGTTAGTTCTCCTAGAATAAGAGACTAATATTGTTAAGAAATACAAGATCTTAGAAGGAGAACACTGCCCATGCCCCAGACCAAACTGAACCATATTATTTGTGTTAATACAAGGGCAAGGGTGAAAACTTTGCATCTGTGTGCTATATGAGATACAGCATTTCCGTAAAGTTTTATGCACACTTTTATGTATTGAAACAGTATCTATCTATCTATCTATCTATCTATCTATCTATCTATCTATATGGAGAGAGAGAGAGAGAGAGAGAGAGAGAGAGCATATCTACACACTGCTGCATCATGTTCTTCTTAGAGAGGATACAGAGGTGACCAAAACAAAGAAGACCTGCCCTCATGGAGCTTATATTGTGATGTGGAAATATTACAAACAAGAAATAGGAAATATGTATAAGAGAGTGTGATAGGTATTATGTTATAATAAAGTAGGGTGGTGGGTGTAGACTGTTTCAGAGAAAGAGGGATATGATTAAAGTGGTTAGAAAAAGCTTCTAAGTATGATACATTTGAGAAAAGGCTTGAAGGAAGTGAGAGAATAAGCCATGCAGATACATGGAAGAATGGATTTATTTCAAACCAAAGAAAAGCAATGAGATGACCTTCAAGTTGAAGGACGTTTGTTTGCATGAGTTTGTTTGCAGAAGGTCAGGAGTGAAATAAGAAACAGAGAGGCAGATTGTTTGGAAACTTGAAGGTAGAGCCAACAAGATTTACTAGTGGATTGCACATGCAATTTGAAATATACCAAGGATAACTACAACACTTTTTTTTTTGCCCTGTGAAACCTGAAAGATGGATATGTCATTTACTTAGCTGAAGAAGACTGCATGTGAGACAGATTTTGGGTGTGAGTGGGGATAGGAAGAAAGGAGGAATGTTTATTGAAATGATATGGTATGAGAGCATAAAAAGCATTCTAGTTGAGATATCAAGAGGCAGATAGATACACATGAGTCTGGGATTAAGAAGAGAGACATTGTTTAGAAAGTTAATTTTGGAAGTCACCAGCATTTAGGTGTTTCTAAAATCAGCAGAGTGTGTAAAATTATATGAACATTGACTATAGGTAGAGAAGATGAAGCTTAGGCCTCACATGTATCCATTAAGCTGCTATTAAAGCATGAGCAAAGGAAACTCTGCAGTGGGCAACAAGGTAGAAGAAGACAAAAAAGAGTGATGTCTTGCAAACCTGTTTAAGTTTTCCTAAGATAAATTGTATTAATTTTCTATCGCTACTATAACAAACTGCCACAAACTGGCTTAAAACAACACAAATGTATTGTCGTTTACTTCTGCAGTTCAGAATCTGATTTTGTCCTCCAAGGGCTATGTTTGGTATGGCTGTGTTCGTTCTGAAAGTTCTAAGGCAGAATCAGTTTCCTTACCTTTTTTGAGCTTCTGGAGGTTTCCTACTTTTCTTGCTGATGTCTTTTTTCCATTGTCAAGCCATCAAAGGCCAGCTGAATCTTCCTCACATTAATCACTCTGACACTTTCCATTTCCACTTTTAAGGGTCTTTGCGATTACATTCAGCCCATGCAGATAACCTAGTATAATCTACCTACTTTAAGGTCTTTTGATTAGCAACATTAATTCCCCTCTTCTACGTAACATAACACCTCCATAGGTTTTGGGAACTAGGATGTGGGGATCTTTAGGGTGTCCCTTATTCTGCCTACCACAGAAGGAGATAAATACAAAGTATAAATGATACAGATCTGAGTACAGATGATAGGCAACATAGATGTCATTGATGATCTTGACAAGCAGTGTTTCTGTGGAGTAGTTAGAATAAAACATGAATTGAATGTATTCAATAGAAAATGGGAGGAAGAGATTTGGATAAAATAGCTGAAGATAGCTCTTTTATTTATTTTTATTTATTTTTTATTTTTTAAAGATAGCTCTTTTAAAGAGTTTTCTAAAGTGGAATAAGGAATGAGTTCTTGAGAAGGGGGGTAAACTAATACGATGTAAACCAGAAAAAAAAATGAGCTGTTACAGAGAGAACTATTGAAGTTGTAGCTAAAAGGTAAAAATCACAGGAATGGAATCACAAGAATGTACAGGAGTGACGATGGAATCTAGTCAAAAAATGATGTGGTTGGATTGGATAGAAGCTTCACCGTAGCAAAAGAAAGGAAGGTAGAGGCTGAGCAATCTGGTGGGGATAATGATGGAGGTGTTCTACTGTAGTGTTTATTGTCCAACATTATCAGAAGGAAGACCATCGCTGTAGAGTGCTGGAGGGAGAGAAGCTTTTAACTTTTAAGAAGAAAAATGAATGTGTGAAATAGTCATCTTGAATAGTACTTCCTGATATTTTCACTTCGTGGTACAAGTAGAAATTAATATGTGGACAAAGTGCTGTAATACATGGGGGAGAGTGCTCACAGCTGGACGTGACTAGGAGTAGTTACAGGGCAGCTAGGGTCTCTGACTCATCCTAGACATCACCTAGCTGCTCTGTGAGTGGTGGAGCAAATATTTTGCAAATTTGTAACCTGTTTGCAACATATCAGTACATCAATCATAAACTGCAAATGTGGAGCCCCTGTCCTCAGGTTCTGGTTGAGTGCTTACTCTGCTTTTATTGACCAACCAAAACCATGGAGTGGCTACGTTTCTTGGATTTACAGACCTCATAATTACAGACCTCAACTGGAGTCTTCACATTGCCAGATATTGGTCTATATTTTCCTACTCTCTTGTCTGACTGCTGTCCTCCTTTTCCTTCTCTCAAATACAAAGCACTTCCTTCTTTTTCTACAGCCCAGATAAAGGCCACTTGTTCTGATTTTGTGAAAAATTTGAAGCAATCAGGTCAACTCCATAGACTCCAACGGATATAATGCCTGCCACGTTCTGCATTTGCATGCTCTACATTTCATAATTTAATGTACTTTGCATCTCTTATTTAAAGTCAATCCCACCAAGGGTGATCTACATCTTATGCTTTTCTTCTGTACTTAAGAATATCGCTAGAGGATCATTATTTTTTTCCTTCACTAGTGTATCATTCCAGAGCTAAGAAATGTTATATGTATATATATACATATAGTGAGAATGTATTCTGATAGCACTCTTCCAACAGTTAGTGAGTTCTTTTATTGCTTGCTTCTGCAGCTAATCAATTTAAAATAGTTATCTATATGCACTTTCTTCAATTCCTTTCCTCCCATCTCCTTTTCCTTCATTTTGTTTTATTATGTTGAACTATACATACTATAGTCTGCATAATTTGTATGCAAAAAATACACATTTCAGGTTTACATTTTGATGAATTTTAACATGTAAATACACTCAAGCAACCCTTAACTCTATGAATATATCATAGTTCCATCACTTTAAGAATTTCCCTAATGTCCATTTCCAGTCAATTCTCCCAAACCCCCATGAGGCAAATACTATTGGATTGGCAACTGTATTATTATGGTACAATGGGAAAGGAAGATGGAGAGTGTTTGTTGGGACAAGACCTTGGGGAACCTAAATGCTATTAGCATTATCCTTGCATTGTCTAGGTAGGGATACATTTATTCCATTCTATCAAGTGAAGAGGCTTCCAAAATACTATAAAATAAGTTTTCCTCAATAAACTAAATTAGACATTTTGGCATGCCCATATATTTAGGAGTACCTTTTGCACAAAGATGTTGGCCATAATAAATAAGCCAGTCTGCTATAAGTGGTACCAGGCTGCCTAGAAATCTTGAGTCTGGAAATTATGCATTGTTTCCAGAAAAGATGGATAAATCACCCATTATCCTCACTCTAAACCATTAATTTTACTATTGGTATGTTATTGGGTCAAAGCAAAAAATATATGTTCCTTCTACAAGCTCTGCTTACACTTTCAACCCTTATATGGCTATTCCCTTTTCTCCCAGCTAACTTTTCAATATTTACCCAAGTGTCTATTGATATCAGTCTTTATTTGGTGGCAATTGCTGGCCCTACCCGCATGGCATATATTCTCTAAATATTATTAAATGTTTCATACCAAATTTCATACCTTTGTAAAAATGTTTTCAAAAATGATTTGTTATTTTATATATGCATCTATATATTTAATCATTATCTTACTGTGAATCATTTTCCTAACAAATGTCTGTTTAAGTGTATGCAAGGCTGATTGCAACCTTTGAACATAACCGCTAAGTTAATTTCTGCCTCTACTCCCAGCTAAGCAGCCCTGAGCTTCCTGACTTTTGTGCCCATAAGTGGTCTGGTCCCACTTCCTATCGTCAGAGATTATGTTTACTTTTATTACATGCTTTAGATAATCTCCAGGTTAGTTTCTACCCTGTTTTTGTTGTTTTATACCTAAAACTAGTCTTTATTTAAGGAGGAGGGTGAATAAACGGTGTAAAACTCTTAATAACATTGCTTTAAGCACTAAAATATGATTAGAAGGATAAAATGATTTTGGACTTTTGTGTACTAGACTAAGTTTGGCAGATGTTCTTAAAGGGCGGTTAGTGACTACGCAGTTCACAACATTTAATCATATAGGGAGCTACCTGGTCCCATACCCTGACACATTGTATTCCTTCCTGCTGAAGTTGAGTTATTTTAACTGTCTATTATGCACTCCAGGTGTCTATCTTCACATTGTTCTCCTCATCAAGTCACAAATTTAAGACTGGTGCCATTTATCTTTACCTCATTTCACCCAGGGTAAGGCATATGCTTATGACGGCTCTGGGCTCACCTGCCTGGATTAACACTATGGGTCTGCCTCTGCTTATGTGTCCTCTGACAAGCTGTTTAATACTTCCTTGACCTGTTCTCTTCCTTTGTATGTAATATTACTGACCTTGTAGCATATTGGGGATATTGCATTAGACAATATGTGTGTATCGGTTTCTACACGTACTGCTTCTTAGTAAGCACTTAATAAATATTAAGGGTTATTCTTATTAATTATGGGAAGGCAAAGAGTACCGTCCACAGATTCTGTATCTATTAGCCCTGCTTTCTTTCCACCATGTTCCCAGCATCATGAGAGAATTATTTATTCAGGTGCTTTCTGCCCTCTACTAGCATGCATGCAGCCCATTGCCACACTAGTGTTCCCATGTCATTGCCAGACAAAACTTCCCACACTCATTATTTTTCTGACAGCAGGTTAGAAGTAGTTATCATTCCCATTATATTAGGAAAGATATAATATTAAAAAATAGAGATGCCAAGAATCCAAGTTATACATATGGGATTCTTCTAAAATGTTTTCAGAGTGTTTCAAAATCTAACTGTAAAATAAACAAGGGGACTTGAAAGAATCCTGGAAAAAAAATCCTGTCAGAACTATGAGGGCTCTCAAGGGTCCTTCAAATTCCTCATACAAAAAATAATTTCTAAAATCACGTTGGCTTCGCAGAAACCAGCCTCACCTTCCAGATTTTGTTTGTCCATATCAGAAAGGCTTCCTACCCTGCCCCACCCCCCCAAGAAAAAAGAAAGAATGAAAGAAAGGCTACATACCCTAAGATAGAATGCAGGCAGCCCTTGTCATGAGTCCAGTGGCCATAGTTTTGAAATAATTTTATGTAGCTTTTATCTTTTGACTGTGAGCTCTGAGGAGTTGTTCTATACTCTCAATTAATCTAAACTTTTTTTTTTTTTTTTTTTTTTTTTTTACTACTGAGTCTTGCTTGAGTCCCAAACTTACCTCCCAGATATATAGTGGTATTGCCTTCTCTGGTCTTTTTGTACTCAGTTTGGCCATATAACTCATTTGTGAACAGACATGATATATGATACTTCTGGGCTACAGTGTGCTATTGCTGACATACAACCCTTCAAAATTATCTGCCACCTACCACCAACCCCCCAGCTCCCCCTCCCCACCCAGGATGGTGACTGGCCATGTTTGCAATGATGTCTTCTCTATATCCTAAAGTTTTGCTTGATGATACTGAGCAGGGCACACTTGTTAACCCACAGTAGGTATATGATGTGAGTGATGAATAAATTCAGTTTTTGTCTGTTTGTTTCAAGCCATTGAGATAATAGGGTTGTGTTTGTTAATTTCCACAGGATCTTATTTTCTTTTCATTATTTTAAGTTTTTATTTAAATCCTAGTTAACATATATGGTAATACTGGTTTCAGGAGTAGAATTTAGTGATTCATCATTTACATATAACATCCAGTGCTCATCACAAGCATAATAGAGTTGTGTTTTACCCCACAAACATATCCTCTCTTACTTGGTACAATCTGGGTTTAATTTCTCCCTTTGACCACCACATTGGATCAGAACTCCAAGCTGCACCCCACAATTATATATAATATCAATGAGGTATTTTTCACTTATGTTATCCCAGAACTCTGATAGGTAGGGCAACAAATATGTTTTCCTTTTCTCAAATGAGAATGTGGGCTTTAATCAGTTGTAAAGAAATTGGCTTCAAATCTAAAACTTTAGATTTCATAGAGTGACCATTTTCATAGAGCATCTTTTACTTAACCTTTTTGACATCCTAAGACAATTGCCTAATTCTAGATTCAGTATTTGTTTTTCCTTTTAAGATTCACAGCAGCTGTTTCCTCTTCTTGGCTAAGCACGCTGTCTTGGATCCTTGTAGTCTAACCTGGAAGACTCTGAAAAAGTCTGTGTTGTTTTAGTAAGAATCTAAAAGTCTTATCTGGCATCTTGGACATGTGAGGGTGCTTTTAGATGAAAGGACAATATGTAAAATTATTTTTCACAAAATTGATTAGTGGAAACACTTCATTAATTATTGATAGCAAAATAATGGTATTTCACGGATTTTCCATATTTATTTGTAATTAGTGTTCAAGAAATTTTAATAAAGTTTGGGGATGGTGAACTTCACACATTGATAGATTTGTTTTCTTTTAAGTCTTTCAAATGCATAAATATGCCACATGTCTAAATGAATGAAGGATTTGAGGTAATGGTCTTGGCGATCAGGACCAGAATGTGTTAAAAATAACAGAAACTATTATTTTGAGTCAATTACTTTGACTCCAGTCTTTACTGATTCAATTTTCTAAACAGTTATGTACTCATCAGCTTGATTCAGATTGTATCACAACCCCAGTAATTTTTATTTAAGTAAATGCAACATTTAAACCTTAAAAGGGCAACTTGATTTTAGATTTTCAGAGAGTAGAGGGGTGCCTCAGTGGCTTAGTGGGTTGAGCGTTCACCTCTTGATATTGGCTCAGGTCATGATCTTAAGGTCATGAGATCAAGCCCCCTGTCAGGCTGTGCACTGAGCAGAGCTGCTTAAGATTCTCTCTCTCCTGTTCTGCCCCTCCCCCGCGTATGTGCATGTTCTCTCTTTCCCTCTCTCAAAAAAAAAAAAAAAAAAAGAAAGAAAAGAAATAGATTTTCAGAAGTTGGATGTTGTATCTGATTTTTCTAAGTAAATCTTAGTGTCCAGAATTCAATTTAATGGAAGAATTTAAACACAAATCCCATTGCCCACCGTACTCAAAACCACTTCGTATTCATTCCAAGAAAGAATATATATTATAGTCTTATAACAAGAAGCATATGTTTTCTAAATAGACTATATGTGCAATATAACAACATAACAAAATATCAGTAATATAAGAAGGAGTTTGGGAGAGGTCACATGTGGCTATTCAACATAATGTTTCAATTAAATAGAGTGATACTGAGCCATCATCGTATTTTGCAAGTCTAGATTTCAAAGCTACAAAATTTTTAGTGCAAGGTCCATTGTGGTTTTCCAAATACTGAAAGTGGCATATTTTAGCCTTTCCCTGAAGATCCTGCCATCTTTGTTCTTCTTCCTCTTCGTGTAGGGCTATTCCTCTATTATCAAAAGGCTACAGACAGTGGCTTCTGAAACCACATGTTTTCAATTTGATAGCTATTGAATTTAGTTGATTTCTGGGTCCTTCTCCAAACTTACTGAATTTCTTGAAGAAAGTTAGAGGTCTAAAAAAGTGAATTTTTCTATAGAGCTCTACAATTATTCTGGTGCTACCAATCCATGGCGTAGTAATTATGATCATTGACCGAGGCAATGCCTTTACATTCTGATTATTAACACTTTGAAAATACCCACTTTATGGAAAGCCACCTCCATAGGATTAATCTGCCAACCAATATATTCATTAAAAAGGTTGGTTTAAGAAATAATGCTTAGAAGAAAAACATAGTCGCTCTACCTCTCCCTGTTTCCCACCTCAAATTATTACACACCCTACTCAGTCTCTAAATACTGATATTCTTCCTTTCTTTACCTTACTCTACTCTGATTCCCACCCCCCAAAAAAATTCATTCTCAGTATTCTGATTATTAGAAAGATACAGAGAGTATAGGTAAGTGGGTTTCACACAGATCTGCATATATCTGGCTTCTGTCCAGAAATCTCATGTTCAATATATGAGTTCTCTTAAACTCATCCCTATATTACTGATAATCACAATAACATTAAGTGTGGTCACAAGGAGAATCTCTTCCTCACAAAAATGCTTTCTAATGACAAATACCACTGTTTCCTAATACCATGTGAGGTTTCACAGCCAACAGACATTTGCTTTTAATCAGCTACCCTATTTCTCCCCCTTGGAGAAAAATGGTAAGTCCTCTGTGATAAAACTAACGCTAATAGATCATTGCAAACATGGTACAAGTAGTCATAGCCATGCTAACCTGCAAATTTATCAGTCTCAGTTTACAAACATGTAAGGATTAGTAGGATTAGTAATCATCCTCTGAAGTGCTTTGAAATCAGTCACATTGGGATTAAGGAAAACAGAAGTGAGGGTCACATCTACATCTGAACTGGGTCTGATGCCCAGGGATTACAGTCTTTTAGGCCTCACAGAAGCAAAATAGCCTTCTGTTCCCTGCTGTGCTGTCACATCCATCAATGACTCAGCTTCCTTTTTCCTCAGTTTTTTCTAATGCAGTGCAGAGTCATGACAGTGTGTGTGTGTGTGTGTGTGTGTGTGTGTGTGTGTGGTACAGATTGCCTTCAGCTTCTGCTTAGCTTTGGAGAATACTAAAAAGGAATTTATTCATCAGCACAGGTTTCACAGATGAGTCTCTCTATACTTTTTCCTTTTCCTTTCCAGTTTATGTTGCTAGATAATTTATTGAGAAGAAGCCTCTAAGTAAGGTTTTTATAGCACCCGGTTGGAAACTTGCCACTAATCTCCTCTGGCATGATAAGCCTATGCCAGTCTCTCTGGTTTTCCATCTTCCCTCTCTCTATTTTCCCCTTCACTAAATTGATCCTCACTAAATAAAAGAACAAAAAACATGTTGATGAATCAAAAATGGGTTTAACTTTAATAATTTACTATGTAATTTCATGGCAAGCCTTTTAATGATGCTTAATTTTCTTAATGCTCTTAATCCTCTGTAAGAAAAATGTTGATAATGCTACACATTATTATATTTGAGGGAGGAATGTGTTCCTGCAAGTAATTGCTTAATTACTTTAGTGGATTGTGTACTGCCGACTTGATGTGCCTCTCCATCTGTTTTCTTTAATTTATTGAATTGATGCCATTTGACAAAAGAGCAAATGGAAGTCGCATGAGATAGGGAGGATAGGTCATCAGCCTCAAGGCTTTGGGGAGCACAGGGAACAAAGTGGTGCAGAAACTTTTGTATGCCGGCTGACGTGCAAAATCCTGAACTATAATACTGAACTCCTGTGTTTAAATTCTGACTCCTGCCATTCATAGTTAAATGAACTCAGAAAAGCCTTACTTTTCTCAACTACAAAATGGGAATAATAATCAAATTAACCTGTCATATACTAAACTTGTTTTTCATGTGCCAAGTATTCTTTGGAAACTGGATATATGAAGACAAACTATAACCTTATGATTCATTGTCTTGTTGCCTGTCTTCTTGATGGAATTAATGTGAGAACCAAAAGAGAAAGTGATTGGAAAACTCACTTAACTTCCCCTGCCATCAGGTGTGGTGACCTATACCCTTGTCCAGATTCTGCTCAGTTACTCTCTCTTCTGTTAAATTTACTGCTTTTTTTTCTGCTTTGCAAAGTGGAAACCAGTTATCATGTACTGCTTTGATCTACTGTGCTAATGGAATAGGATTAGAACAGGCTCTAGTTTTGAGAACCCTCACATGTATTTTTCAATCTCAGTGACCACGAACTGAAATCACTCTCTTTACCTTTAGAACTTGGATCTTGATTGGTCAAGTTTGGTTCCAGACACCAGTGTTCTCTAAAGTAGGTTTGATCTCTCAGAGTCATCTGATTAAATGCAAAGGCTTTCCAGTTCGTTTATGGCCTAATGCTTAAGAACATGTACTTTCGATTCAAACGAAATTTGGTTCAAATCCTGACTCTATGGAATATGAGCTATAAATTTGGACAGGTATTTAATAGTTCTAAAACCCAGTTATCATCTCTGTCAATTTGAAATAATAGTATTTGGTTGTTGTGTAGGATAAAGGAAACAGGTGCATAAATTGTTACAATGTTTGGTACATAATAAGTACTTCAAAATAGTAGCTTAACTAAATTGATATTTCGTCCTAAATTTGCTCCCATAAAATTATAGCATGTGTATCTAAATCCTCTCTCTTCATCCTCCAAGATATTTAGTATTGTAATCATTAGTATAGTAATCATTTTTAAAGTTTACTTATTTATTTTGAGAGAGAGAAAGAGAGAAGGGCAGAGAGAGAGAGATAATTCCAAGCAGGTCTCACTCTGCCAGCACAGAGTAGGACATGGGGCTCAAACTCATGAACTGTAAGATCATGACCTGAGCTGAAGCCAAGACTTGGATACTTAACTGACAGAGCTACTCAGGCACCCTGCTGGATTAATCATTTTAAAATTGTGTTTCTCCCCTTTTTAAGCTTAATAATCCAGTGACTCCTAAATAATATAGAATGTTTCCTAATTTTACCCTCAAATAAATAAATAAAATAGAATAAATCCATGGAAACTTTCAGAGATTTTATGAAAAATCTATAACATTTCTTGCAAAACTTCAAGTATATAAGAATAAATAAACTTTGAGAAGGAAGTGATCAGTGGTGTGCTGGTAAATGGCTTGCAACTAGCTTTCACTAAAAAAAAAAAAAAAAAAAAAAAAAAAGAATGGGGAAGGAGGAGGAGGGAAAAAACAACCAAACAAACCTGATTTTATTGTTGCCTATTTCCATGGTATAAATATTCCCACCACTGTGTATTTAAAGCTACTAACACGAGTTGTTCCCAAAATTCCTGATGTTTAAGAATTAACTACTGCAGGGGTGCCTGGGTGGCTTTGTCCATTAAGTGGCCAATTCTTGATTTAGACTCAGGTCATGATCTCATGGTATGTGAGTTCTAGCCCTGCTTTGGGCTTCAGGCTAACAGTGAGGATCCTGCTTGGGATTCTCTCTCTGCACCCTTTCTCTGCTCATGTTTGGTTCTCTCTCTCTCTCCCTCTCTCTCTCAAAATAAATGAATAAACTTTAAAAAAAGGAATTAACTATTACAAGTCAGCATGAAAAATCTGTAACATACATTGGGAGAATCATTAAGTTTTATTCTATTCTGAAACACTATGACAAAAGAAATGTTAAGAATCACTGGCTTTTTATTGGGAACTCATCAAGATAAAAAGTTTCTGCACAGGAAGGAAACAATCAGTAAAATTTAAAGGCAACCAATGGAATGGGAGAAGGTATTTGCAAATGACATATCAGATAAAGGGTTAGTATCCAAAATCTATAAAGAAATTCTCAATCTCATCACCCAAAAAACAAATAATCCAGTGAAGAAATGGGAAAAAGACATGAATAGATACCTTTCCAAAGAAGACATCCAGAGGGCTAACAGACACATGGAAAAATGCTCAACATCACTCATCATCAGGGAAAGACAAATCAAAACCACAGTGAGATACCACCTCACACCTGTCAGAATGGCTCAAATTAACAACTCAGGCAACAACAGATGTTGTGAAGATGTGGAGAAAGGGGAACCTTTTTGCACTGTTGGTGGGAATGCAAACTGATGCAGCCATTTTGGAAAATAGTATGGAGGTGCCTCAAAAAATTAAAAATAGAACTACCCTGTGCCCCAGCAATTGCACTATTATGTATTTATCCAAAGGATACAAAAATTATGATTTGAAGGGATGCATGAACCCCAGTGTTTATAGCAGCACTATTGACAATAGCCAAAATATGGAGAGAGCCCAAATGTCCTTTGACTGATTAATGAATAAAGAAGGTATGATATATATATATATTGATATATATATATATATATATATATATATATATATATATATTCAATGGAATATTACTCAGTGATCAGGAAGAATGAATTCTTGCCATTCATAACAACATGGATGAAACTAGAGTGTATTATGCTAAGCGAAGTGAATCAGTCAGAGAAAGACAAATATCGTATGATTTCACTCATATGTGGAATTTAAGATACAAAACAGATAAAGCAGGGGTGAAAGGAGAAATATAAAAACAGGAGGGACACAAACCATAAGAGACTCTTAAATATAGAGAACAAACTGAGGGTTGATGGTGGGAATTTGGGTAGGGGGAAGGGCTAACAGGGTGAGGGGCATTAAGGAGGACACTGGTTGGGATGAGCACTGGGTCTGGGTGTTATATGAAAGTGGTGAATTGCTAAAATCTATTCCTGAAAAAAGTAAATATATTTTGATTAAAAATATTAAAGAATCACTGGCTGTTAAAAATTTTTTTAATGTTTATTTTGTGAGAGAGAGAGAGAGAGAGAGAGAGAGAGAGAGAGAGAGAGAATGAGCATGGGAGGGGCAGAGAGAGAGGGAGACATAGAATCCAAAGCAGGCTCCAGGCCCTGAGCCATCAGCACAGGGTCCAACACGGAGCTCAGATCCACAAACTGTGAGATCATGATCTGACCCGAAGTCAGAGGCTTAACCGGCTGAGCCACCCAGGAGCCTCAAGAATCACTGGCTTTTAAAATAAAATAGAAACACCATCACTTCACATGTAAGATTCCCTAAAACATACCCCTACTTTAAAAGGTTTGTAATGTTTGTTTTGTTGCCTTTCTCTTTTCTGAAACTAAATTGCTTTACTTTATCATTTGCCACAATTAAACCTTTATCTTACTGTAATTACTGTGGCTACTCTTCCATATCCAGTTCTGTCAATCCACAATGTAATAGGCCATCTGAGTTCTCAGTCCCGGTTCAAGCCTGCACATTGGACTATGTACTCTCTCCCTGCGCCCGCCCCCACCTCATTCTCTTGCTGTTTCTCAAAATAAGTAAACATTATTTTAAAAAATGAAACTAATGTTGAAGTCTCATGTGAAGTCTCATCCTCCCTGTACCCAGAATGCTTTAGTCCCTTTCCCAAGTTTATATAGTACTATTTACCATTGCTTCCTCATTTCTTATTGTTTTATTTCAATTATTTTATTTGTCACTATTTCTTTTCCATCATAATTCTTCAAGGAGAACTTGAATGATTTCAAGCCATGCCATTTAGTTCAATAACTTGTTTAAACACGTATGCATTTCCTTAGTAACTAATTTACAAATAGTAAGAAACATGGATATGTTCTGTGTGAGAATTTCTGTTAGTTGCAAACAATTTTTTCACTATTTTCACTAAAATATGTTCTATCCTACTTATTAGAATTAATATTTACATATTAGTAATAATAATCTTTTCTATATTTTTAATGTATCTACCTATATTCTGTTTGATCACCTATTGACACTATGTGGAATGCTCTATATTTTCTCTTATGCCAAAATAATATTTTTTCATAAGTACTCAATGTAACTTAAGATTCTAGATCACTACTTAAAGGGACATTTCTATGCCTACCCTGAAGCATAAATAAAAGGATGCAAGGTTTGTTTAAATATTATGAAATTTAAGTATGAACAACTAATATTCTCTTGTTTAGAATATATCATACCTTTTTAAAATGTTTTAACATTCATTTTTTGAGAGACAGAGGGAAAGATCGTGAGTAGGGGAGAGACAGAGAGAGAGGGAGACACAGAATCCGAAACAGGCTTTAGGCTCTGAATTGACAGCACAGAGCCCGATGCGGGGCTCAAACTCATAAACCGTGAGATCATGATCTCAGCCGAAGTCAGACGCTTAACCGACTGAGCCACCCAGGCGCCCCAGAAGATATCATACCTTTTAAAATAGTATTTACACTAGATAGATATAAAACATTTTTGAACAGTTATACTTTTTGGCATTGTTAGAAGTTTCTGAGGATAGCTGTATAGTTTGATTAGTGACAAAAATGTTCAGTGGCAATGATACCATGCTAAAACAGCAATAGGGGAAACAATATAAGTCTTCCTTGATTATTTTTTAAATGTAGTTGTATTTTTTCTCTTAAGTCCTAGATTTTGTGGAGTTATATGTTAAAAAATGAATGATTGGTTGGAAATATGTAATATAAGAGGAAATATAATATACAACAAAAACACAATAAAGTATTGGTCTAGGAATAATGTTAACATGAAGAATGAATGTCCTATATTATATAAGCTAAAAACTTAACTGAGACACAGAAGAGAATGTAAACAAATGGGATGATATATCAGATTTTCAAGAGAAAGCCTAGATATTGCCATTTTGTCCATTCTTCTTTAACTGAGATAAAATTTATGAAGAATTATTCTTAGAATCTTACAAATCATTGTTTCACAAAAAATAGTACATGGTCAAATATAATTAAGAAATATCTCTTAAAGGTTGAATGGAATGAAAAGCTAGCCTTACCTGGTGTTCATGATTTTTATAAAACAACGGTAATTAAAATTAGGAGTTGACAGTTGCAAACACATTTTTATTCTTTACTTTTAAAAGATGTGGGTTTTTTTGTTTTTTTTTTTAAACATTTATTTATTTTTGGGACAGAGAGAGACAGAGCATGAACGGGGGAGGGGCAGAGAGAGAGGGAGACACAGAATCTGAAACAGGCTCCAGGCTCTGAGCCATCAGCCCAGAGCCTGACGCGGGGCTCGAACTCACGGGCCGCGAGATCGTGACCTGGCTGAAGTCGGACGCTTAACCGACTGCGCCACCCAGGCGCCCCTAAAAGATGTTTTAAAATGACCAGATGATACATAAAGCAAGGGAAAATCCTATGCTAATACTATGATATAGAGAAGAGGGACATCCATATACCATTCACAAATAAGTAGTTTGGAAAATATATGCAGAGCCATTGTGGATTCTTTCAAAACCTCTTCAGTGTTATATACACAGTGTTACACAAAACTTCTGTGTTATATAAAAAGGGAATGAATCGCAGCACCTGGGTGGCTCAGTCAGTTTGGCGTCCGACTTCAGCTCGGGTCATGATCTCATGGCTCCAGGTTCAAGCCCTGCTTCAGGCTTTGTGCTAACAGCTCAGAGCCTGGAGCCTGCTTCGGATTCTGTGTCTTCCTTCTCTCTCTCTGCCCCTCCCTTGCTCATGCTCTGTCTCTGTTTCTGTCTCTCAAAAAATAATAAATAAACATTAAAAAAAGGTGGGGGAAAGAATCAAGTATCCCTCCTTTAAAGATGAACATCACTCCCTTAATTCAAGGAGAAAAAGCTAGGGCCTAATGGGACCATGGAACCGAAAAGAAAAATTATTAAAGAGACCCATTTTCAAGGGACCCAAAAGGCTGAATCCACAGAGAACATAGGCCAAAATCAAAGTAATTCAACATTCCCTAATATATTGAATTCCTCATTGGTGGAACTTCATGTAAAAGCCCATCAAAACGCCTGGCAGAGAGCCACATTCGGCATAGAAGATGGAGGTTAGGACAAAGTGAAACAAAATAGACACTTGCCCAGTGTCTTCATAATTGGCGAGTAAACCATGTCCCTATTTGGCCTTATTTTAGAATGTTCTTGATGATGCTAAAACTCTTCTTAGAGTGAAATTTATAGTTTTAAACATCATTCTTTGTAAAGAGAAAAAATATGTATATAATGCATTATATACTTGCTCAATTCAAGAAATTGTACAAATAATAATTTAAAAAGCTTCATGTAACATGATTGAGGATATAATAATGATAGTAACAAAAGTTGATAGAAACAAAATCTGCCAAGCCGATAAATTAGCCAAGGTCAGTGGGTATTATAGGAAAAACCTCATACTTGTTTCTCAAGGAAAATTAAATAAACAAAACAAAAGTATTTAGAATTATGTAGGGGAATGTAGCTATAGCCACATTTGGCAAAGACAATAACATAATATATTTTAGATAGAAAGGTGTCAATGATAATTTAGATGCTTTATTAGGAAAGTAATTTATAATAAAAGAGAATAAACAAATTCTAGTTTGACTAAACAAGTAACATATTTAAGGTATACAATATAAAAAGAATGGTAACTTTATTTTAAAATCCCATTTTGGGTTGGGGCGCCTGGGTGGCGCAGTCGGTTAAGCGTCCAACTTCAGCCAGGTCACGATCTCGCGGTCTGTGAGTTCGAGCCCCGCGTCGGGCTCTGGGCTGATGGCTCAGAGCCTGGAGCCTGTTTCTGATTCTGTGTCTCCCTCTCTCTCTGCCCCTTCCCCGTTCATGCTCTGTCTCTCTCTGTCCCAAAAATAAATAAACGTTGAAAAAATAAAATAAAATAAAATAAAATAAAATAAAATAAAATAAAATAAAATAAAATCCCATTTTGGGGCATCTGGGTGGCTCAGTCCCTTAAGCATCCAACTTTGGCTCAGTCATGATCTCACAGTATGTGAGTTAGCCCCATGTTGGGCTCTGTGCTGACAGCTCAGAGCCTGGAGCCTGCTTTGGATTCTGTGTCTCCCTCTCTCTCTGCTCCCTCCCCTGCTCTCCCTCTCCCTGCTCCCTCCCTCCCCTGCGCAGCACGAGCAGGCTCGCGCTCTCTCTCTCTCTCTCTCTCTCTCTCAAAAATAAATAATAAAACATTTAAAAAATTTTAAATAAAATCCCATTTTAAGGTTGCAGAGAACATGACTGTGATATTAGCATAAAGATAGACAAATATTTCATGGAGCAGAACAGGAAGTCCGAAAAAGAACCAAACAAATGTGGTCAATTGATAGAGAAAAAGTTGTCTTATCAACAAATGGTGCTAGACCAATTGGATATTCATATACAAAAATATCAGTTGAGGTCTATACCTTGTATCACATATAGCACTTAAAACGGATCATAGCAGCGCCTGGATGGCTCAGTTGTTTGAACGTGGGACTCTTGATTTTGGCTCTGGTCATGATCTCACAGTCTCGAGATCATTCCCATGTCAGACCCGCCACTCCAGTGCTGAGCATGGAGACTGCTTAAGTTTCTCTCCCTCCCTGTTCCTCTGCACCTCCCTTGCTCATGCGCACATGCACACAAGCACAGGTGCTGGCTCTCTCTCTCTCTCTCTCTCAAAAAAAAAAAAAAAAAAAAAAAAAAAGGATCATATACCTAAACATAAAATCTAAAACTATTAGATTTCTGGAAGAGAGCCTAAGGGAAAAATATCTTTCTGACCTTGAGTTAGGCGATGGTTTTTAAATATGACACTAAAAGCATGATCCACAAAAAAAAAAAAAAAAAAAAAAAAAAGCAGCAGTAACAGCAGTAGCAGCAGTAGCAGGGGCTGATTTTATCAAATTGAAAGTTCTCCTCAAAAGATAATATGAGAAAAACAAAAAGTAAAAAGCCACAATTGGGAAAAAAATATTTGCAGTCACATGTCTGAAAAAAGAAGCTCATCCAGAATATATAAACAACTCCAAAGACTTAATAATAAGAAAACAAAATACTCACTTAAAAAATGGGCAAATTTTTTGGGAATTTGGGAATTTAAAATTAAACCAACTATGAGGTACCACTACACACATATTAGAATGCCTTAAAGGCTTGCCAGTATATGCTATTAACAAGGATGCACAGCGACTGGCACTTTCATCACTGCAAGTGGTGTGTACAATGGCATCACCATTTCCAGCCACAACAATATCTACCTTATATATCATTGTAAAGCAAGAAGGTAATTATAAGAAACATAGTTCACATTTAAAAGTAACGCAAATAAAATAAGGAAATAACAAATTAGGATAAAAATTATACAGAAAAGTTGACAATCTGATGGGTACTAATTATGAAAATGAATATAAGGGATTAAACCCTTTATTAAAACATGGAAAATAGCAAATTAAATGAAAGAACAAAATTCAATTATATTATTTGTAGGCAAAACAAAGTCAGGCAAATTGGAAAAAGATAGTGGGGGCACAAAGCTCGATGTATCAAGATAGAATTAAGGTAAATAAATAAGAAGGTAATTTTCTATGGATAAGCACTGTTTTGTTCTGCTTAATTATGTTCGGCTGAATATACTCAGGTGCATCCCAATACTGCAATAAATTTTTGACAGTAAAGGGATTAGAAAAGGCAAGAACCTACAATGAGCACCCCCACCCCCACCAAAAAAGAAAGAAAGAAAGAAAGAAAGAAAGAAAGAAAGAAAGAAAGAAAGAAAGAAAGCAATGAAGGAAGGAAGGAAGGAAGGAAGGAAGGAAGGAAGGAAGGAAGAAAGAAAGAAAGAAAGAAAGAAAGAAAGAAAGAAAGAAAGAAAGAAAGAAAGAAAGAAAGAAAGAAAGAAAAAGAAAGAAAGTTTCAATACAAGATAAACATTTTTAAAGTGGAAAAGAAATAAATAATTATATTCATCTTAGAAATCCAGAGAAATCGGAGAAAACAGTCTGAATGGTAATGCAAGAAGCAAGAAACTAATAGCTCAAGAATTGAAGGGACCTTGGGTGCCTGGGTGACTTAGTGCATTCAACATCTGACTTCAGCTCAGGCCATGATCTCACATTCATGGGTTCAAGCCCCACATCTGGCTGTCTGCTGTCAACACACAGCCTGCTTCAGATCTTCTGTCTCCCTCTCTCTCTGTCCCTTCCCTACTCTCTGTCTCTGTCTCTGTCTCTCTCTCAAAATAAACATTAAAAAAAATGAAGAGACCTAGAATGTGAAAGCAGTGTTAAGTCTCAACCTCCATAGCCTCTTCACCCACATAGTCAAGCAACTACTCCTTTCCCCTCCTGACTAAATAACCTCGCATTCCTGCATTTAAAGGTTTCCCCAGTAAAATAGCCAAGACTATTTTATTTCAGGAAATCCCTTTCCTGAACAAACCTGTCCAAGTCCAAGTCCCCCGAGGTTCCAATCAGGTTTATAGTACCTCATTCAAAATAAAACAGACAAAAATCTGACTCCTAGAAATCGACAATTCTGTTTAGGGGTGGATTAGTTTATAGCTGCATATGAAAGCAATCAGATAAGAAATGAGTCAACTTTGAATTCTAGAAAAATATACCTGAAAAACATAAACAAAAAAATATGAAAAAGAAAATAAGGGTGCCTGGCTGCTAACTTGGTAGACTCTTGATCTTGAGTTTGTGATTTTAAGCCCTAGGTTGTGTATAAAGATTACTTCAAAATAAAATGTTAAAAAAACGTAAACAGTTCATTTATTTATTAATAATCTTTACATAGTAATTATTTATAAACACTAAATATTTAGTAAGCAAACATTTGCTAAAAAAAAGTGTTGGAAGAGAAATTGCATGTATGGCTGGAAGGGTGCTACTTGAAACCTGAATATACAACTGCCGTGCTAAAATTCAATGGATAATGTATGGGTGGGGGAGAAACAATAATAAGTAATGGTATAAATAAGCTGTTTTGAAATAGGAGCTAATTACCAATAAAAAAGCAGTTTATGATTTGAAAGTAGTTTCTTCTAAGGGAAATTGAGGTTTTCAAAAGAAGCAGACCAAGTGGAAACACTTTATCATTATAATAAAACTTCTACAATCATTTAACATTTATAAAAGTTGATGTGCATTTCATATTTAATAGATGTAAAAATTAAACTGAAGATGATCATATAATTAACAGCAAAAAATAATGTTTATGAATATTCATATCTAAAGCAACATCGAATCCTAAATGCAGAAAGATTAAAGCAGATAAACAGATGTATTTATACAAGTAACCCACTTCTCTGAAATTGTCACGGGTAATACCATCCATACAAAATAAGAAAGTAATTAATGTTAATAGTATGTCATGTTGCATTGGTATTATATATGTGTGTGTGAGTTTGTATGTATATAAAATGTATTAAATATACTATATTTATTTTTAAGAACTCATGGAAAATTACATTTTCTCATAAACAGCCTCAAAATAGATATTGACGATATTTTACAGCAGAATTAGTAGTGCCTATATTTTCTGACCACAGTGAAATGAAAAGTTCATCATATTCCATCAACTGTATATAAGGCAAAGAAAGATTAATCTCTTTGCTAGTTTTTAGATTAAAACAGAAAACATATTGCAACTTTAGAGTATATATCATACCAGATTTATTTTGTACTTCTGTCGATAGCTTGGGTTAAAAATTCTAGGCTTACAATTATTTTATCTCAGCAGCTTGACAATATTATTATATCTTCTTGTCTCTATACTTGCAGAAGATGAATCTGCCATCAGCATGATATTTTTGGTTTTGTCTGATTTGGCTTAGTTAAGTAATTTCTTTTCTCTCTGCTTACATTTTGTGATTTATTTTTCCCTCTATACTTCCAGACTTTATTTTTTATTCTACAGTTTCAGTGTGAGGCGTAGGTATGCATTTATTTTCATTATTTTTAAAAGCTAAGTATGTTATTTTTAACCCAATCAATACATCTTTCATAAATTTTGGAAATTTCTGAGACTTTTCATATTTTACGCATTTCTCTCCAGTGATTTTTCTCTTTAAGCTCCTTCAACTATTTCACTATTACATGGAATTTGAATATTCTCATTCTAGCATATAGTTCTTAAGTTTCCTTTTAATACTTTATTTTAACTTCTTACATATTTTCTTATCTCTATGTGGGAGATTGCTCTGATTTATTTTCTAAGATAGATCTGCTATTTTACTATTCTTAACCCCAAATGAGTTTCAATATCAAATATTCTACTATTCCTCTAAATTCTGTTTCACAATTTTTATTCATGACCACTAATTTTTTAAGCTTCCATATATTCTTTCAGTTTATTTAATTCATTTTTACCTCTCAAATTATTCAAATCATACTTTAAGATTGTGCTATTTTTCTCAAAATTTTGGTGATCTTAATTCTATTTTATGCATGTCTTGAACCTCCTTTAGTGTTCTCTCTTTTTCCTACTTGAATGTTTGTAAGTTTTTACTACAGGTGTATCCTCAGTGAGTACTTCATTCCTGTCCCCACTCCCTGGGAACCCCCACTTGCACCCAGTCCCATGGGTAGGCTGTGTGTATCATGTACAGCAACCATGTAGAGCGTTGCTCCTGTTGGTTCTGCAAGTTTTCCATCCAGGACTGCTGTTTACATTTCAGACAAGTAAAGCCACAGTGTAGCATATTCTCAGATTCTTTAGAAATGTGTCCTGGTTTTTGTATTTTTGTTACTGATGGGAAGCGTGGACAAAGAGAAGAATTTTTTTGCTTGTCTGAGTTTGTGGGCACATTTTTCTGTTCCTCTATTGCCCTTTCACTGAGGGGAGCAGGCACAACGTTTGGCAAGCTCTCACTTCTAGCTCACTGCCTTATACAGCCCAGGGCAATGTCAGCTTTCCTCTGAGACATTCGAAGATCTGCCACTACTGGTTAAGGCTCTATATAATTGTCCTAGATGTTTGATCCCTGAGGCTTTAGTTTGTCAGCAAACAGCGCTGGATCTCAGTTCCCTCTTTGATTTCAGTACTTAAAAAGAGTCCTACCTTTTCTGTTTTAGCTCAGCAACTAAATGTATTTCATTAAGTCTACGTATATCAATAAGAGTATAATTATGTTATGGAAATGCAATATTTAGCTTGACAAGAATAGATACATGGTGACATTAAAAATAAGACATATAGAAATGTGACCTAATTTTATTGACACATAAATGCATAAACAATTGTAAGACCTATTCAGGAAATGCAGATATTACCTTCAGAAATGAGATAAAATCTGAAAGAGATGAGGAGATGCCATTTTGCAGGCATGGCAGTGGACTTTAGCTCTTTTATAGCATATGGTTAAAATAAAATAATAAAAGTAATTATACTCAAATAACATTTATCACATGTGGTACACAATACTCCAGAAGATATTATACTATTTTATTTAATTTGATCTCTTTTAAAAATAATAATATATTTCCTTGACATTTTATTATATATTTTTATACCTATTTTTAAATATATTAGGCTACTATTATTATAATTATTATCTTTAAATAACATTAAGGGCACCTGTGTGGCTCAGTCAGTTAACGTCCGACTTTGGCTCAGATCATGAGCTCACAGTTTGTGAGTTCAAGCCCAGCATCGGCCTCTGTGCTGACAGCTCAGAGCCTGGAGCCTGCTTCCGAGTCTGTGTCTCATTCTCTCCCTGCCCCTCCCCAACTTGTGCTCTGTCTCTCTCTGCCTCTCAAAAATAAATAAAAATGTAAAAATAAAATAAAATAAAATAAAATACAAATAAATAACATTAGAACTCCCTCTCCTTCTGACAATAAAAGTTGAGAAAAATCATTGTTATATACACCATATTTCATATTTTCTTTCCCTTTCCTATATTTTATTATTTACATTATTTTAAAAGTATCAATTAATTCTATTTTCTCAAGTTTATGTGTTCCTTCTAGAACATCAAGCAGTAATGTGTCTAATTATAATTAGACTATTATAAATGTATAATTTTAATTTATAGCCCTATATTTAGAAAAATTCAATACTTTCTGTATACACTCTTGTTTCAGGTTATCCATTGATCACTTGATTAACTAAAATTGATTCTCAATGTTTCCTTTAAAAATTTCTTATGGAAACTCTATTCCATGAATTATTATATGGGCAATATATTCATTCATTTATTTTCTTTAAAATTCAGTGTAGCTTTCATATAAATGCCAAGAGTCAGCTTTTCACTTTTTAAGACCTAGAAGATACTGTTCCTCTTTTCTAGTCTTCCTTAATTAATTTACTCATTTGTTAATCTAACAAATATTTATGGAGTTATTAATATGTCACTGGCCCTTTTCTAGGTATTAAGAATAGAATCATAGTAAAACAGAATAATGCTGTAGAAAATTATTCTGCCAGCGTGATTTTTTTCTACTTTATAAGTAAACACAAATTCTGAGTAAGATGTTCATAATTGTTTCTTACTTGTATATGCTACAGTTTACCTGTGCAGTGTTTCAATATCAGTCATACTATTCCATTGCACTTCAATATGAGGTATATTTTCTATTGTAGATTCCAGACTCTTTTTCTTACTGAAAAATATTTTAATTTTATCTTTAAATTTCTTAGTTGTATTTCAAATTATTTACATGTCTTCTTCATGGTACACTTTGGACCTCCTTTATTTCTGATTCCACTATCTACAATATAATGGTAAGCAGGAATTAGAAGTGGGATGGGTAGGGAAAGTGGAGTTTAGCAATTTTTTTCATTGCAAATGGTGGAAAGTTGATAGGGGAAATTGGATTAAATATTTTATAAATGTATGTTATATAAATAGAGTTTGTAAGTATAACAAAGAAGAAAGGTATTCTGAAGTACCAGAAAAAAAAAATATATATATTTTGCTTGCAAAATTTGGATCATAGAATCCAAGCATGTTTTCCCTTTCAAAATAATTAAATAAAAGGCATAAAAATTATAATAACATGATTTTAACAGATTAATTTAGATAAATGGGTTGATTATAAGACTGACTCAAGTAGATTTAGTAAATTTGAACAGATCTATTACAATTGTGACAGTACAGAAAGACATTAATCCCTGTCTCCAATCATTTTTAAGTCTTTGATAATTTTCATCTATTTGCAATTAATATATACTAGTTTCCAGGAACCTGGGTGGCTCAGTCGGTTGAGTGTCCTACTTCAGCTCAGGTCATGGTCTCGCAGTCCATGAGTTTGAGCCCCACATGGGGCTCTGGGCTGATAGCTGACAGCTCACAGCCTGGAGCCGGCTTCAGATTCTGTGTCTCCCTCTCTCTCTGCCCACTCCACCACTTGCGCTCTCTCTCTCTCTCAAAATAAACATTAAAATTTTTTTTTAAAAGATGTACTAGTTTATTTTCAAACCCTATTCTCAGGATATTCTTTCTTTTGCTGCTCCCAATATAACATTAATTTCTGGATTACCTAAGACTCTCTTCTTTATTGAGTGCTCTTTCTCATTTCTCTTGTCTTTGAGATCTAGTTCAGCTTTGAATTTCTTGCTTGAATTTATGATGAGTTGCAGAGTTTGCAACAATGTTGCATTTTCTTTTTGTTGTTTAAGGGTAATTTTCATGAGAAAGGGAAGGGAAATACATATTTTTCTCTGCTATCTTAACACCAGAAGGCAACTAAGCTATTTATATTTTTCCAAAGATTTAAGTGTGGTGAAAATATTCCAAATTCATTTTATGGTTTTATTATAATTCCTATATTCATGTCTAAAGACAACAGAGTGAATAGCTAAGCAAATCCAGAGGAAGCCACACAGAATATTTTAAAAGATTATCTTTAGGTATATGAAAGTTGTCTTTTTTTTAAATTGGATTTACCATTTTTAAATGATAATTTTAAATGAGAGAAAATTGAAGAAAAATAATCTTCAATTATTTTAGAATAATTATGTATTTTGGAAATGAAAAATAAAGGAGAGACAAAATTAGAATGATACACTATAAGCTAAAATAAATCCTGAATGGTTTTAAAAAGTATTAAATAAATCAGATATAAACATTAAAATATAAATAAACACTAGTTCTCCAAAAGGAAATAGCTCTAAATCTGAAAGCAGTAGAATAAAATTTATTTATTTTAAAGTTCACTTATTTATTTTAGACAGTGAGAGCAAGCAGGGGAGGGGTAGAGAGAGGGAGAGAGAAAGAGAATCCCAAGCAGGCTCTCCACTGCCAGCAGAGCCCCATGCAGAGCTCAGACTCACAAATTATGAGATCGTGACCTGCGCTGAAATCAAGAGTCACCCAGGCATCGTAGAAGGCAGTGAAATAAAATTTGAAAGCAGGTAAGTTAAATCTTTGTTTAAAATGACACCAGAAAATAATATATTGATCATATAAGGCATTTGTACAAATTGATGTGAAGAACATTTGTTATCTAACAGAAAGAAAAACAATTAAGAAAAAAAATAACAAAAGACTTTATTACATGTAATAAAAATTTTAAAGATTAATTAAATGTTCAAGAAAGTGTAGATGATCAGAAATAAACATGTAGTTATTGATGGATTATTATACAGAAACACATAAATTATATAGTTTCATGGAATATCTCTCTCATGGATATTATTATCCCACGTTTTATAAATGAAGCAACAGGCTGGCAGCTAGGTATTGAAGCTGGAGGCAGTAGAGTTTATAAGTGACAAGGTCAGGGTAGGACAGAAATCTGTTTTAATCCAATGATTATGGAACACCACAAATTACCACTATTTTCTACCTTATATAAATAACATTTAATTAATCTAAGTTACTGGTAATATAAAATAGTGTACAAACTTAGAAAATAATTGATTAACAATAATCAATAAGAATTGTTTAAGTGCCCATGCTGTTGAAGCCTGTATCTTTTGTTCTACATACTATTTCTCTGAAAATACTTCAGTGACCTGAATGGGTCACTATGTTGGTAAAAACATATGATTGTTAAATTTTAAACAGGGGAATCTTTTTTTTTAATGTTTATTTATTTTTGAGAGAGACAGAGCATGAGCAGGGGAGGGGCAGAGGGAGAGAAGGAGACACAGAATCCAAAGTGGGCTCCAGGCTGTGAGCCATCAGCACATATCTCCACATGGGGCTCGAACTCACCAACCTTGAGATCATGACCTGAGCTGAAGTCAGAAACACGTAACCACTGAGCCACCCAGTCACCTCAGATACTTGTTAAATTTTAATCAATCAATAGAGGAATTTGTAATTATCTTCTTAATATTATAGTACCTGGTTATTTCAAGATCATATATTTTTTTAAAGTTAGGTAGGAGAAAAAGAGGGAAAAAAAGAAACTTTTTAAAGTTAGGTATGAGAAAAACCTAGTTTTCCAATTTCTTTCTTTTTAGGTAATTTAATATTTGAAATTAAGTATAGATTTTTTAATTACTCATGAATATATTTATGAATTTAATGTGCTACTGATTTTGAATAATCTTTTTAAATCATTTTATCATCCTCTTGCAAGTTACGGAGGCATGGCCCAATACTAAAAAGTTGGAAGTCATTCTTGTCATTTCAAGTATAAAAATTATTTCTAGATTAATAAACTACATACATTCATATTTATCACTTAGCTTTGGTAGGTTGATTTTAAATATTGTCAATATGTGCTTCAGAGTTTTCTAATGAGAAAAATTACTACTCCAGTCTGCTTTTGGAAATACATTTCTCCATCTGTGTGTGTGCAGAGTCATAGAAATTTGGTTTTTAGTCTTTTGGTTTTGAGATAAGAGTAGAAGGATTTTAGGTCGCTTTATTTCTCCATGTTATTTAGCAGCATTCAACAAAACATTGTATGTCATAGTTCTTGACCTTGTTTCCTGCTGTTCATACTATTTTATGGAAATTATAATTTTAGAATTTATTGTTGGTAAGAGATACTGCATCTCACAACCTCCAGAGTCTTTTCCCTTATCATAAGATGAATGTGCTGTCCCAAAAGGCCCAATTCCTGTATTTTCTCAAATTATCTTTGCTACCTTGCAGAGTGCTATTACCAACCTTTGAATCACTTCAAAATTTAAGTAATATAAATATGCTTGTCAGCTATGCTAAGTGGGAAATCTGAGATTTTTGCCTTACTTGCAGGCTAACACATTAGCCTGCTGCAGATTCTTGAATGCTGACAGAAGAAATGAAACCCCTGGTTCAGAGACAAAGGCTAAGTTACTCATGGTAAAAAAAAAAAAGCATATACATCACATATTTACTCTAATTTCCCATATTCTTAAGTCCCGTGAAGGTAATATAGATGAGCCAAGATGAATACCTAAACATGGACTGGGTTGCAATAACAGAAGAGGAATTCTGACTTTAGAGAATCTTTGTGTTTTATAATGAGCACCATTCCTGTCAGACTTTTGCTAGGGTGGAAGACATCATCTCTATTTTCCAAAACTATAAACTTGCCCTTTGCTCCATCAGGAAACTATCTTTCTCTTTCAAAGCCTTTAAGAAAAACTGCCTGTTTTCTCCAGAGGGAGATACTATCTCTATCTTACAAATCCACTTGCTATACAGATATTGTTAAAGAGATAGCTCAGGTCGGAGGGCAGTCAAGACGCTCAGAAACATGAAACACCCATAAGAAATTGTTTTCCCAAAGTTGTTGGCTGAATTCAACAGAGAAAGATATTTATTTAAATGACATTGGGTAGTTCACAGAATCACACCCAAAACTTTTAATAGGGATGAGTTTCAGTAGTCCCTGCTTCCTTGTACCAATACCTTCCAAGGGCACATGCATCTAGTTGGTACATGCTAAGTCCTTGTCTGACACTTTTGCTATAAGAGAAGTAATTTTCCAAAAGTTCTGAAAGTTAATATTCATTTAGAGAGGAAATTCATCAAATACAGGAAAGAGTTAAAATACCAGAGAGCCAAATATATTATAGTTGTCTACTAGATTATTTTTGGATAATATGATGTCTGAAGTTTAACTCTTCAATTGGCAGAATTTCAGCACCCATGATCTTTGATCCCTGTTATGCCATAAGTATGTTCCATTACGTGACAAATGGGACATTGAAGATATAATCAACATTTCTGATCAACTGACCTTTGAAAAGGGAGGGTATCCTAGATTATCCAGATGTTATGTAATCATATTAGTTTTTAAAGCAGAAGAGGAAAGAAAAAGAAAAATCAGAGAAACTATAAGTATGGGAAGAACTCTATATATCATTGCTGGCTTGAAGATGGAAAGAGCCATGTCAAAAACATGAGAAGGAAATAAACACTGACAATAGTCAGATAGATATGGTCTTTATTTATTTATTTATTTAAATTTATTTAAATATTTGGAGAGAGAACACAAGCAGGGGAGGACAGAGAGAGAAGGGGGGAGAGAGAGAGAGAGAGAGAGAGAGAGAGAGAGAGAGAGAATATCACAAGCAAGCTCCACACTGTCAGCACAGAGCCTGACAGGGGGGCTTGATCTCATGAACAGTGAGATCATCACCTGATATAAAATATATATAAAATATATATATATATATTTTTTTTTTCCTGCAGACCAAAGCTTAATCATTTTCAAGTGCTTTTGGCTATTCTTAGCCTGCTTGTTGTTGTTGCTGTTGTTGTTGTTGTTACTTTGAATTTTTGCTCCCTCACACACCACAAATTGAAAAGTTTATTAAGATTGCATTAAATATATATATATATATATACACATATATGTATGTATGTGTATATATATATATATATGTTATATATACACACACATATTTGTATTACTTATCTTGGATAAAACTGGTATATTTATTACTTTGAGTCTTATAATCCTTGAACACAGTGTCTTCCTTCCATTTCTAAATTCTGTAATATTGTTCAAGAGTGCTTTATTTATATTATTTCTTGTAGCTCTATAACATAGCTCTCTGTCTGTTTCTCTCCCTTGAGTGGGTTTGTTGCTGAGAAATAGGAATATAATTGTGTCTCCTAATTTATTAATATAATACACACTAGAGATTGACATGATGTCATGTAATTATTTGGTATATTTTTCAAGTGAAATCATCTTTCTAGAATTTTCTTTATGAGATGATTTTACAGTTAGAGGAATATTTAGATTTTATAGTATTTTAATCTGTCCATATTTTTAAGTTCTGTTTTCTTAGGAATTTGTCCACTTGACCTGTTTTCAAATTTGTTCATGTAAAATTACTTCTAATACCGTGTTTGCATTTTAATATCACCATGATAAACTTTCAGGATTTGTAATAATAACATTTTTTTCCTTCATTGGTTATTTGGTCCCTTATTGGTTATTATTGGTTATTTGTGTTTTTTCTCCTTTATATTATTCATTAGTCTTGCATATTAGTCAGTTGGATTAGTCAAATAATCAATATTTTCCTTTATTGATCTTCTATATTGCATGTTTTTAATTTCATTAATTACTAGCCTTATCTTTATTATTTTCATTGTATGTCTTCTTTTTATTTATTTTGCTGCATTTTATATAATTTCTTGGGTTATATTCTTCAACCATTTATTTTCTATCTTGCTCCTTTGCTAGTGTGTGTGTGTATGTGTGTGTGTGTGTATGTGTGTGTGTGTGTGTGTGTGTGTGTGTGTGCATGCGTGTTGGACTATCTTCTGTAATTACTGCTTTAAGTGAGACAAGTTTTACTTTAGACATTTTTGTTATCATTCAGCACAAAGTACTTAATCAATTCCATTATGATTTCCTTTTTGAATAATGAGTTTTTTACATTTTAACTGGGTATTCACCATCATATTATGTCTACAATGCCTTCAAACTGATATTTTTTTCCGGTTTTCTAGTTTATTTGGCAATTTGTTTGCTCCAAACTATTCAGTCTAACAGGATCTAAATTTATTTTGAAATATCTAAAATTTATAAATTTATATAATTTATTAAAAATTCCACAAAAAAGAATCTATTACACATCATTACATAACATTAGATATTACATAATATCTACTACATATTAATATCTATTACATCAGAGAATCCCTGCTTACTGTTAAGAATGATGCAGTTGCCCATGATAGATGAATGTCAAAAAGAAAACTTTGTGAAATGGAAACAATGATTGAATATCCATAATAACAACTGCACTCAAGAAGAAGCTAAAGGTGACAGATTTGTAGGAGCATTTATTTCTTCATGAAAATACTGAAGTAATCATATGTCAATACATAATCATAAAGTGCATTAGAGGACAACCCTAAGTCACTGTAAATTAATTATTCACCTTCTAATACTCTGTGTTTAGCTTTATGTTTATGCTAAACTCTGCCTAGGCTTTGCAGATACAGATTGCCTAGTGTATATATGGTAAATCCTAGGCTATTCAAATTAATCTTCTGCAACATACTTAATTAGTTAACATGCTATCTGAAACTGTGAAACTACCTTATATTTATAATGAGTTTAATGTTCTGTCTTACCCTTGTATATTCTGATTTACAGGCATGTGCTATGGCACTGCATTATATGCTTGCAGAGAAGAGAAATTATTACCAAGTTATTTATTTGTTAGTAATAAAGCAATTCATTTATTTTCACAATTACAACAGCTACATAGTCAAATAAGGAAATGCATCAAAATCATCATCTTAATGCTAACATAATTGAAAATTACCACTTTAGCCAAGTTCCAGTTTTAGAGCAATTGAAGAGTTTTCCCCTAAGCAGTATTCCAAACCAATGACTATATTACATGTTCTGTAAGGACAATATATTAAACTCTGACTTTCACACTGTGAAAATATGGTCCTATCAGAGTTTTGTTTGTAGCTTTCACAGACTTTTTGTGTATGACATGACATCACCAGAGATATTGAATATTTGGGGAATATACAACTGAGACTTAAGAATATGACTTAAGAAAAACACAGCCATTCCTGAAATGCCAAGAATAATGCAATTATTGTCTTCACATATATGGGGTTTTTTTCACATAGAAAATAACAAGATAAAATTAATTGTATGGAAATATGAGGCTAGATAATCAGAGGGATTATCTCAGTATATGTTGATAGCAAGGAGGGAGCACAATATTAAAGAAATTTAGCAGAAATTTTGTTCTCTCATGGAAAGCTGTCTTATGAATAGTTTATCAAGTCTATATGTCATATTAGTAGTTTGAAGGGCATACTAAAGTGTGCATACATTTTCACTTTGTTTCCCGGTAACTTTTTAAAATTAATATACTTTACTTTTTAGAATAATTTTTGATCTTGTAAAAAATGAGAAGATAGTAGGGTTATATATCCATTCTGACACACACAGTTTCTCCTGTTATTAGCGCCATGCATTTATATGATATGGTATATTTATTTCTATTATATTATCATTAACTAGAGACCATAATCTATTTAGATTTCCTTTGTTTAAATTTTTTTAATGTTTATTTATTTTTGAGAGAGAGAGACAGAGTGTGAGCAGGGGAGGGGCAGAGAGAGAGGGAGACACAGAATCCAAAGCAGGCTCCAGGCTCTGAGCTGTCAGCACAGAGCCTGACATGGGGCTTGAACCCACAAACCATGAGATCATGACCTGAGCTGAAGTCTGGCGCTTAACTGAATGAACCATCCAGGCACCCCTAGATTTCCTTAGTTTTATACCTAATGTTCTTTTTTGTTGTTTTTCCAGTATTCTATCCAAATTACCCCATTGGATTTTTTTGTCATGTCTCCTTAGACCTCTATTGTGACAGTTTATTAGATTTTCTTGTTTAGGATGACTATGACAATTTAAGAGTAAAAATAAGATCTATTGTAGGATGCTCTGCTATTAGAATATGTCTGATTTTTTTTTCAAGATTAGGCTAAGGTTATATAGTTTTGGTAGGAAGACCATAGGGGTGAAGTTCCATTTTTATCATATTGTATCAAGGGTATATTCTATTGATGTGATCCATGATTTATGACTGTTGATGTTGAACTTTATCTCTAGGCAGATGTTGTGTTTGTCAGGTATCTCCACTGTCACGTTTCTCTTTTCTACTCCCATACATAATGTCATCTCTGGAAGGAAGTCTCTATGTGCAGCTTACATTTAAGGAATGGAGAGTTATGTTCTCCCTCTTTTAGGGTAAAACATCCACATAATTTATTTAAAATTCTTCTTTTGGGAAGAAAATTATCTTTCTTTCACATTTACTACTTTATTCAATCATTTATTATATAAGTATGGACCTAATGATATTTATTTTATACTTTGAGTTATAAACCAGTTCCACATTATTTATTCATTTTGCTGTCATGTGTTTCCAGTTGGAAAGTTGGAAGTTCTTCATTTGTCTCCTGTCTTCTTTTGATGTGCATAACAGTATCAAAACTGTTAAACCATGAACCTGTGGAAACAACTTACAGACTAGAGAACATAATTATATGCACTTACTTTTGCCTCCTTTTGACTTCACTCATTTACAAAGTTGCTTAGGTGGCACCTTTTCCCCATCCCCTTCAGTGAATTGTTTCATACATTTGTGATACGATTAGATTCGCTTACCATAAATTGCATATTTCTTGGATCCTTCAACCCCTTAAATGATCTCATTAAATTTACATACATTAAAGTTTCCTCATTGTGTTATAAAATTCCATAGGTTTTGACAAATGCATAATGTCATGTACCTACTATTACAGAATCTAGTAATGTCCTTACTGAATAGGTTTACTGCCCTGTGTGTTATCTATTTATCTATTGCATTTTCCTCCCAAATATCTGGAAAATACTGATCTTTTTACTGTCTCTATACATTTGCATTTTTTGGAAAGCAATACAGTTGGAATTGTTCAATGTCTTGCCTTTTTAGACTTGATTATTTTCGGCAATCCATTTATTTGAATTTTGTCCATGTCCTTTTCATAGCTTAGTAATGGATTTTTTGTTTTACTAAATAATATTCCATTTTATGGATACACATTGTTTATCCATTCATCTACTAAAGAACATCTTGGTTGCTTCTGTTTTTATGGCAATTATAAATAAAGCCACTGTAAAAATTTATGTGCAGGTCTTTGTGTGGACATTCTCTTCAATTCAATTCAATTTATATGAATCATCTGGTAAGAATATGTTTAGCTTTATAGGAAACTGCCAAATTATCTTCCTAAGTAACACACTATTTTGTATTAAAAAGTTGTTATTGCTGTGCATCCTCACCAGTATTTTGTATTGTCAATTTTTCATATTTCAGTCATTCCCATAGGTTAGGGTAGATATCATTCTTGTTTTAATTTGCAGTCCTCTTACAATAAATGGTGGTGAGCATATTTTCATGTGCATATCTGCCATGGAGATCTTTTGGTGATTTTTATTTTGGGTTCTTTGTTTTCGTATTGTTAAACACAAAAAGTTCCTTGTATATTTTATTTTACTTTTTAAGTTTATTTCTTTATTTTGAGAGAGAGAGCACAAGCTGGGGAGGGGCAGAGAGAGGGAGAGACAGAATCTCAAGCAGGTTCCGTGCCATCAGTGCAGAGCCCAATAAGGCTCTAACTTACAAACTGTGAGATCATGACCTGATCCAAGCTCAAGAGTCAGACACCTAACCAACTACACTACCCAGGTGCCCCCTTGTATATTTTATTTTATTTTATTTTATTTTATTTTATTTTATTTTATTTTATTAGTTTAGTTTAGTTTAGTTTAGTTTAGTTTAGTTTAGTTTAGTTTATTTAAGTTTAGTTTATTTAAGTTTAGTGTATTTAAGTTTATTTATCTTGAGAGAGATTGAGCAAGTGGGGAGGGACAGAGAGAGAGAGAATCCCAGTCTCCACACTGTCAGCAGAGCCCAGTGTGGGGCTTGAACTCATGAACTGTGAGATCATGACCTGAGCTGAAACCAAGAGTTGGATGCTCAATCCACTGAGCTACCCAGGCACCTCCCCTTTTATATTTTAGATAGAAGTATCTTATCAGGCACCTATTTTGAAAGTATTTCTCTAGTCTTCAGATAGCCGTTTCATTCTCATAGTGGTCTTTTGCAGATAGTAACTTTTTCCTTTTAATAAATTTCAATTTATTTTTTCCTTTCATGGATTGTGTTTTTAGTGTTCTATCTAAAAACTAATTGCCAAACCCAAAGTCACCTAGATTTTCTCCTATTATCTCCTGGAAGTTTTATAGTTTTCTCTTTTTCCATAGTTTTATGGTTTTATTAACACAAATAGGACATGAACATATGTCTACACATTTTCTTTGCTGCACAGCCTGGCATTGGTATTGGTGACCCTGATGGCCAGCTGGGCTGCTCTTTCCACAGTGGCTTTGTGGTTCTTGGAGGAGACATTGTGACCAACTTCTGCACAGTAAGATTTGTTTTACGTCAGCAGCACTTCAAGCTCCTTGACATTGTGGACTAGGAACTTCTAGAAGGCACTGAACAGAATGTGCCTTGTTTTCTTCTTGCTCCTGTAACAATGTTGGGTATCAAGATCTGGCCCTTGAAACGTCTGCACAGAGTATTGTCAGTTGCTCTGAGTTTCCACGAGCTGTGCTTAAGTTTGACATATTGGTCTGACTGGTGCCAGATGAACTTCCTGGTCCTCTTTTTAATGATCTTGGGCTTCACTAGAGGTTATAGGGAGGCCATGATGCTGAGTAAGAGATGGCCACCACCTCCTCAGGCAGTGCCCAGGAAGACTGTAGTCTTGCATTTTGCATTTAAGTCTACAATCCGTTTTGATTTATTATCCTGAAAGCTGTAAGGTCGGTGTCTAGATTCATTTTTTTTTTTTGCACATAGATATACACTTGTTATAGAACCATTTATTGAAAAGGCTATCCGTTTCCTGTTCATTGCCTTTGCTAATTTGTCAAAGATGAGTTGACAGTATGTGTAGGGTTCTAACTGTGGGATATCAATTCTGATCTATTCACCCTATATGGCTATTCTTTCTCCAATAGTGGGCTGCCTTGATCACTCCAGATTTATAGTAATCTTGAAATCTAGTAATGTCAGTCCTCCAACTTGTTCCTTTATCTGTATTGTTTTGTCTACTCTGCATCTTTTGTCTTATAAACTTTAAAATCAGTGTACTGATATCTACAAATTAGCTTGCTGTGATTGATTGGGATTTTGTTGACTTTCTAGATCAGTTTCAGAAAAATTGAGATTTAATGATTAAGAGTCTTCCAACAAGGAAATTTTCTTGAACTATTATTTAAACTTCTTTTTTTTTTTAATTTTTTTTTAACATTTATTTATTTTTGAGACAGAGAGACAGAGCATGAACGAGGGAGGGTCAGAGAGAGGGAGACACAGAATCTGAAACAGGCTCCAGGCTCTGAGCTGTCAGCACAGAGCCCGACGCGGGGCTCGAACTCACAGCCCTCACGGACCGCGAGATCATGACCTGAAGTCGGCCGCTTAACCGACTGAGCCACCCAGGCGCCCCTAAACTTCTTGAACTAAGAGTAGCTCTGTATTATTTAGATCTTTGTTTTCTTTCATCAGAGTTTTTAGCTTTCCACATGTATATCCTCTACATATTTTATAAATTTATATCCATGCATATTTTGATGTAATTAAATAATATTGTGTTATTAACATTAAATTGTAATTGTCTTTTGGTAGTATGAAAAAAAATAATGAGTTTGGTGTAGTAGCCTTAGATATTGAAATTTTTCTATAAGGACATATTAATTCTGGGAAATTTTAATCAATTTCCTGGAATTTTCTTACAGAGATAATCATGTCATCTCTGTCTCTGTCTTTCTCTCTTTCTCTCTGTCTCTGTCTCTCCCCCTCTCCCATTTCCTCTCCCTCTCTCTCCTCTGATGGCACTGTTTCCCAATATGGTGTTGAAGGGGAATGGTGTGAGGTAACGTTCCTGCCTTGTTCTTGATCTGTGCCTATTGGATCTATCAATTACTGAAATAGGGGTGTTGAAGACTGTAGCCATAATACAGTTTTGTCTTTTCTCCTCGCAGCTTTACAGGTTTTTGCCTCATGTATTATGATATTGTGAATACATGATATGGATTTTTCTGTCTTCTTGGAGACATGCCCACTATATCATCATGTAATACTTCTCTTTATCCCTGATAACTTCCATGCTCAGAAATGACTTGTTCTGAAATTAATACAGCTATTCCAACATTCTTCATTGGTGTTAGCATGGCATATGTTTCTCCTTTCCTACAGGGTTCACTTCAAAATTCTCGTTCCCAGTTCATACACTAGTAGGAACAACAAACATGTCTGTTATTTACTATAGACTTCTCTGTTTGTGATTATGCTTTTTTCCTTGAAAATATTTCGCTTGAAATACTTTAGGTCTTACTCTTTGAATTTGTTTGTGTTTTTCTTTTCCCCTCAAACTCCATTCACTGCCTTGATGATCTCAATTCTCATGATTTTAAATACCATATATGTAACAGTGATTCCTAAGTTTATATATTTTCTTTATTTCCCCTTCTAACTTATTATTATTACATTGCATTTTCTATAATAGCACCATTTCATGTTTAATAGGAATATGCCCTAAACTGAAATTGATCTCAATTAGTGATTACTTCAGTCTTCCAATTTTTCAAGTCAAAATATTTGTATCCATTCTCATTTCCTTTCTTTTTATGTTTTTAATTCCTTCCTTACTCACCCACTTACTTCTTTCTCTCTTCTGCCTCACTCCCTCTCTTCCTTCCTTTCTTCCTTTTCTTTCCTTCTTTCCTTCTTTTTTCCCCTGCCTTCTTTCATAGCCAATAATAAATCTATCACAAAACCTCCTTGACACTATTTTCAAAATATTCACAGATAAGACCATTTCTGACTGTGCCATTGGCTACCACCCTGGTCCATGACAGATCAGTAGCCATCCATCTGTTCTCCTTGTTTCCCCTCTTATATTATCACCCCTCTCTAACAATCCCCAATTTTAGGGTCAATTTTTGATATATCAAATATATTCATTTTATTTATTTATTTATTTATTTAGGTAATTACTTAGTTTATAAAAGGCTTTTTTCCAAGAAGTTTTCAGTTTACCAAAAAACGCAGACCACAGAGAAGATTGAATCCAGAGTGTTGGACATAACTATTTATGTGACCTATCAGCAGTGGGAAAATCAGCTAATAATTTTTGTCTACATTAAACACTCCCTTTACATGATTGCCAGTAGAAGAAATAGTTGATAAGAATATTAAGAGGATGAAAACTAAAAATAGATTCCTGGCTTCTCATGTTTTTTGCAGCTTGATAGGCATTTGAGCATATTTAATTTTAATGTGCCACTAATAAAATATACAGCTATCATCCAAAAATGAGCATGACAGATTTCAAAGTTATTGCTTTCCAATGATGCTGATTTGCTTCTCCTCTGTAATTTGAGTTTGGTATCTGTGACCTTCTAGATATATGACTCTAGTAAATATCCCTAACAAAAGATGAAAAAACCACTTACTTCACTGGATGTTTGAAAAAAATCAACAAAATGCTATCAATCAATATATAGATTATACATTGTTATAAAAATGAGTGTGTATTTTAAAGCACCCTTCCCTCAAAATACCCTGATAATTTTGTCATCAGTTACAATGCAAATTGATATTTTACCTCCTGGGGTGTTAAATCTTCTGTATGTTGCAAACAAGTAATCTAATTCCTACTTTGAGTTTTGATAATTTTTATCAAAGTTTAGGTCCATACTATTAATTCCTTTAAGATATGATCTCTTTACAAATTGATTAGATATTTTAGATATTGGTTTTTTTCTTTACTATTCTGGAAAATATTTTTTAATTCACTTTCTTTTTTGGAGTAGGTTTTGATTCACAGAAAATTGAGTGGAAGGCACAGAGATTTCACATATACTTTGTTCCATACTCACACATAGCTTCCCATTTTCAGCATCTCTCACAACATGATACATTTGTCACAGCTGATGAACCTACATTGACACACCATACTTACCCAAAGAACATAGCTTATTACATTAGGGCTGTAAGGATTGCTTTTAAAAATATATATTTTTCCGTATTAATACCAGTTTAAGAATATATACCAAGGAATATTTATAGCAAGGACAATTAAGGGAAAATAAAGCAGGTTCTTTGATATTCAATATTTATCTGTGCCATGATTTTAAATGGGGGGGGAAATAACATTTCTTTCCATAATTTGCTTCTCCTAACTTGCACACAATTTATTCCTCATAAGAATAAATCTCGTTGAAAATCACCACAGGCCCAGGAAAATGCTCAGATCTTGTTCAGATTTCCAATATAGCATCTCTAGGATTTGTTTTGCAAAAAGTCCCCACTGGCAAATCATTTTAAAAATGTAAACACATTTGATGTAATGAAGCTACACGCTGCAGTCATCTCGGAAGGATTAGCAAATTACTGCTCTTTATTCTACTTTATTTAAACACTATTCCAAAGAAATAAAGCAGAGACTGAAGCAGGAATTGGAAGAGAAACCACCACATATATTACATAGCAGTGGTCACTTCAGTAATTAATGTTTCTTAGTTGTATAGTACATTAGAGTTCAGGTAACCTTTTTTTTTTTTTTTGCATCTCATTTTATCACTACATCAATCCCATGAATTTAGCATAAAAAATGGTTCAATTTATTTAATTTAAGATGGAGAAAATCCAGTGGGAATATGTGACATATTCAGGGGCCCACACTTAGTAAATGGCCAGAAGCAAATCCTAGGTCCTGCACTCTGACCTGAATGTCTAGAGCATGGGAGGGATACAAGAGACTTGTCTCAAAAAGTAAAGGCACTTATTAGGTAATATAGGAAATGTATCAAGAAAAGCAAAAAGAGATAGAGAAAGAGAGAGAGAGATGACACACAGGTCTGTAAACAAAGGATTATGATTACAAAGTTGCCAGTACTAGAATGTAGAGAAAGTGTTTGCATATTGTTGGCTAAGAACATGTGAGGAAAAAGGTGTCAAGAAACACCACTGGGAAAACAAGTGTGGGCCAGACCCCTGTATACATGCTAAGCTGCATATATATATATATATATATATATATATATATATATATATATATATATATTTTTTTAAGGAAGTGAGAAGCCATGGAATAGTTTCTCTAAGGGGAGTGAAATGACTAGATTTTAATTCTTGCAAGACCATCTGGCTTCGGTATGGTTAGAATGAAGTAAGAGTAGATGCAAGCAAAATAATATGGAAATTATTGCAATAATCTAGGTGAAAGATAATTATGGGGTTATTTAAAGCATGGAGTTAAATTAACAGGTTAGAAAAGCAGAATAATTTTTGAAATGTTTAAGCTGATTAACTGGATGAAGTTATGAAGGGCCAGACTCCATCCATCAAGGGTTAATATATATTTAGTGCACATTGAGAAAAGCAATAAAGGACACCAGATACAGAAGAAACCTCCGTTTGAGGAAATTTCATAGTTAAAGCCCTGTTTGAAAATTTGAGTACATTTTTAGGAATATTTTCAATAGCGTGACTGGTGTAAAAATATTTTTGTAGAATGATTAATGGAAATGTAACTGCTTTATTGGCTTCAATTCTGTATGTAAGACTGTGAAAGCCTCCACACGATCCAACAAGTAAAGAACTCAGCAAACTGAAACATCAACAATTCTTCTAGATTCTGTAGGAGAAGGAAGGCTATAGGGCAAACCACTGCCCCCCAGAGTTAGGAGACTTACAAAAATAAAGAGTCACAGCTTACCAGAGATGGGGCCCAGGAGTGCAAACCTCCATGAGAACCAGTGTCTGGGTAGGAAAAAACTGAGCCGTAGTGAGGAGTTGTTGGAAGCTCAGTGTGGAAAATTCTGAGTTAAACTCACCAAGGAGTCCCAACCACAGGGGAGACTCCAAAATTTTGTGAGAGTTGACTTCAGGGACACAACCAGTTTGTTGAAGAAAATAAAGGAGAAAAATCCCCTCATGCTTATGGAAGGGGGAGGGGCAATGGAGCAATTTTGGAATAAACCACAGCACACTTTTTTTCATTAACAAGGCCTGACCTCAGGAGAAGCTAGTTAACCAAAGTCTAGCCTTCTGGGATATCAGCATACCCTAACTGACCTGAGAGAAGGGAAATAACCAACTCCAGGCATCTTTAATGTTCCAAGTGAGAGAAGGGAAATAGTCAACTCCAGCCAATTGTATCCATCCTCTCCTGCCTAAGAAGGGAGATAAAAAATGCTAAAAAAACACTGGTGAAGTTCATAGTTCACAGGTATAGGCACATTAACACACTGAGAACTAACAAGACCATAGATTTTTGCCCAGACCCCATTCCTTGCTGTCACATTACTAAAGGCCTATGTACAGCAGTTTCTTTTACATGATACATCATGTCCAGCTATCAAGAAAACATTACAAGGCATATCAAGTGGCAAAATCACCTTTTGAAGGCATAGAGCAAGCAACAGATCCATACATGGCAGAGAAGTTGATATTGTCAACCAGGAACTTAAAATATCTATGATAAATATACTAAGGGCTCTAGTGGATGAAGTAGACAGTTTGCAAGGCAGATAAGCAAAGTAAGCATAGAAATGGAAATCATAAGAAAAAGAAAGAAAGAAATGTTACAAAAAATAAAAAAAACTGTAGAAGAAATGAAGGAAGGCTTTTATGGGCTTATTAGTACACTAGACACAGCTAGAGGAAAGAATCTCTGGCTCAGAGATTATATCAGGATTATCATCAAAACCCAATAGGAAAACAGACCCAAATTTGGGAAAACACAATATCCAAGACTGTGGAACAAATACAAAAGGTGTAACATATGCATAATGGGAATACCAAGAGCAGATGAAAAAGAGAAAGGAACAGAAGAAATACATGAAACAGTAATGACTGAGAATTTCCTCAAATTAATGTCAGACATCAAACCATAGATCCAGAAAGATCTGAGAACACCAAGCAGGATCAATGTCAAAGGACATTACCTAGGGAAGTGATTTCAAACTACAGAAAAACAAAGGTGAGGAAAAACTAGAAAGAAAGCAGATGAGAAAAAGCACCTTACCTATAAAGTAACAAAGCTAAGAATTACACCCAGCATATTCTCAGAGACCAGGAAAGCAAGAAAAGAATAGAGTGAAGTAATGTGTTAAAAGTCCGACCATCCTGGAATTCTATATCTTGTTAAATTACCCCTCAAAAGTCAAGGAGAAATAACGGCATCTTCAGATAAACAAAAATTTGAGGGTATCAGATGCCAGTAGAACTGCTTTGCAGGAAATATAAAAAGAAGTTATTTAAAGAGAAAAAAATGATGTATAGGTTAGAAACTCAGATCTGTATAAGGAAAGAATGAGCATCAAAGAAGGAATAAGTGAAGGTAAAATAAAAAGTTAATTTCTTAATTTTAACTGACCAAAGAGATATGAGTTTTATCCAAAATAATCAAACAATTTGTTTAATTATCTGTGTTTGCATACATATACATATATATGTATATATATACACACATATATCTATTTTTATGTGTATATGCATGTGTGTGTATATATATATGTGTGTATATACATACATAAATGTATATGTATATAAATGTATATGTATATAGATGTAAATATATATAAATGTATGCCTATATATAAATGAACTGGATGACAGCAGTAATACAAGATGAATTGTAAGGAAGTGATTGATATTATTTTGTTAGTATACTTTATCAAATACATTTTAATCATTATAGTGTTATTTGAAAGCAGATTGGATTAGTTGTAAATATGTCTTGTGAACTCTAAAATAACCACTAGAAAAAAGTAAAAAAAAAAATATATATATATATATAACACCAATATGTTAAGAAAGGAGAGAAAAATGAATCATATAAAATGTAAAATTCAAATTTCAAAAGACAGAAAAAAAAGACAAAAGAGGAACAAAGGCAATAGGGAGAAAATAATAATAAACATGGTAGACTTTAAATCCAACTATATCAATACTGACTTTGAAAGTGAATGGTCTAAAGGCACGAATCAAAAGAAATTTTCAGAATGAATAAATAAGTGGTGGTGTATCCAGATAATGGATTATTATTCAGCCCTAAACCAACATGAGCTGTGAAGCCATGACCAGACATGGAGGAACCTTAAATGCGTATTACTGGGGGAAAGAAGCCAATCTGAAAGGCTACATACTGTATGATTCCATGACATTCTAAAAAAGACAAAACTATGAAAACAAAGAGCTCAGTGGTTGTTACAGGTTGGGATGGTGGGGGAGGGGTGCATGGGTAAAACACAGAGTATTTTTAGGGCAGTGAAATACTCTGTACAATACTATAATGACAGAATAATGTCATCCTATTTTTGTCCGAATCCATAGAACATAGCACACCAAGAATGAACTCTTAAGGTAAACTATGGACTTTGGGTGATGGTGATATGTTAATTTATGTTCATCAGTTGTATCAACATACCGCTCTGCTGGGGATGTTGATAATCAGAATGGCTATAGAGGGATAGTTGGGAAATCTCTGTAGCTTCCTATCAATTTTGCTGTCAACCTAAAATTATTCTGAAAAACTAAAGTCTTATTTTTTTAAAAACTGCTTTATCATAAAAGAATATTTTTTTAAAAAACTATCACAAAAAAAAAAACTATCACAACAGCTATTAGATTGAGGTGAGGTCACTTATATTTCCAGTTGTACAAAGGGACAGGCTTATAAATAAGGAAATTTGAAGTCAACCCAAGGATCCCAGCTTTAACTCACAAACTGGTGAACTCCTCAATCCTAAGGGTGTCTAGAGGTACAGTTCTAAAGACATAACCCCTGTAGTGTGTGAGAGTTTGGAAAATGAAGCTACCTCTCAACTCCATAATTCTAGTGTTATTAATCCTGACTACCATGGATACTTTTGGTGGAAAAAAAAAAAACTGAGCCAATTCAAGCATTAAGCAGAATGCAGTCTGAGGAAGATTATTGGTCAATCTTGGTTTCCTCAAGCTTCAGTCACACTGCTCTGTTGTTCTCCACCATGCTTATGAATTGGCAGAAACAACTTAAAGCACTGAAAAGTATGGAGCAGTTGCTGGCACAATTTTTGTTTTGTTTTCCTTTGTTTTTCAGATTTTGCTTCCCTAATCCACTAGTGACAGACTCGCGATTCTATTTTGCAGAAATGTTAGAGTGGAAAACTGTGGTGGTTCCTATGTATGATTTCCTAATAACAAATTTGTGTTTATCCAGATTCCAGTAAGCAATTGCTATTTTTCACAGTTCTTAGTATTGTATGCCCTTAGGAAGTTTCTGGAGGTCTAGATTCAAAATTATGATTATTTGTATAAAATTTGACTTACTACATTAATCTTATTGTGGGTAGGGGAGTTTTAGATTAGGTTGGACCATATATTTCTTCCAGTTTCTCTCTGGACAGTCTACTCAGAGCCTAATTCTTCTGCTGTCTGGACTGATTTTATTCACTTTTGTCATCTTGATATGCAGAAGTTTCAAGGAACTACTCAAATCTAATATTCATTGAAAGGCACAGCCTGTTGGTATTGCCAAGACTAAGCAAAACTCTTAGGCCTATGAAGAGGACTGGGGAGAAAATAGCACTGAGGCTCAGCATGAGGAAGAGAAAGGAAAAGTTAGCATTTCCAGCTTTACTTTGAGTTTTTTTTTTATTCCAAAGGATTATAGTCACTGCCAATGGACACAGGCAAATCTTCTAGTCTTTTTGAACATTTTTTTAATGGGGAATATAGAAAAGGAGGAATAGCAGCTTGCTGGCGTGTGCCTCAGAAGCTCATCTCAGGTTTTTATAGCCAGCTGGAACCCAGGACATTCTGTGTTCCATGCCTGAACCATCTGCAGTTTTAGCTGCAGCAGCTCTTGGCTGGGAATGGAATGGAGGAAGGATTCACTAAAATGGACTGATGTGAGGTAGGAGGACTTAATAACAATACTGGCCTGCTTTTGTCTTTTAATTTCTTCATTTCCCTACATTCATTTTTAGACTTTGAAATATAAAGAATTTTTGGAAATGATTATATTGATGTATATGTTAACATACTTGAAGTCTAAAAAAAGGCAAAAAATTATCAACTCTTTAAATGTATACATGACTAATCACGATTTAAGTGTGTACCTTTCAAAGGCAAGAACCACTTCTAACTCTGGTGTTAGCCCAGCTTTCTTGGATGGGTAATCATTAAGGTCACTCAATGAATACATAATAGAATGTATAGAGGTCCCACATAGACATACTAAACATGTTTTGATTCTGTAATCTACCTGCTAATCTTTGGTAGACAGAAAATTCTTTGTGTTTCTCTGATTTATATGTTATTGTTCTCAGAACAACTCTTCAAATAATTGTGTGATGAAACACACAGTCATATCAACACTCCAATCATGAAATTCATGTAGTGTGAGAATTCCAATATAGAAAGTTTAGGAATTAGAAACATGGTCACATTTATGTAGACCAGTATAATTTCCTTTGACTTGTCTCTTACTAACCTGATAAAATGTTTACATCAATGCCCACATAACACAATTATTGCACAGTATTAATTACAATATACACATGAATCATTTATAAGTATCTGACGAATGTTCATCACCTGATTGTTATAATATGGCTATTGCTATTAGCAGTAGCATATGGCATAACATTTCAGACTGCAAATTCTGAAGTCAGGCTACCAGAGTTCAAATCTGAGCACTTCCATGTACCAGCTGGGTACATGAAAAAATGAGAAAATTTTCTCAATGAATTTTTGTTCTTATTCTAAGAAGTTCCCTCAAATTAATTTTTAAATACATTAAAGTTTGTATACTCTTTCCACTAAAGGAAAAACAAATTTTCATTATTTTTTTAAAGTAATCTTTCTTCTGGAGCTTTTGGTAAAGTAATTTTCTCGGGATTTTACCTGGCTGGATAATGGAGTTAGTAATATCTTAATTTGAAAGTTTTAGATATGAAGATATTCATATGTAGTTAATAGCAAGTCAAAACTATAATTTTAAATACTGAGTAGTCGGTAATAAATAGCAGATCATACCAGGAGGTAAGGAGAAATAACCTGGTTGTTCTTGTGCCAGAAGAAACTACTGCTTCAATGTGCTCTGCTTATGAAGTGGAAAATACTTGAATTGTTTCAAAAAAATTGTAGAATGATTTTTCTTAGGTTAGTTTTCCTTTTTTTAACTAACTGAAAATTGTACACCATGGAAATAAATTAACAAAGAAATCTGCATTGGGGGAAATAAATTCCTTTCGATTGGTGTATCACTCTAGGGATTTGTTTTAATAACCAGATCAGCTAAATTGTTATATGTGTCTTAAAGCCTAGAACATTTATACATTCTCATGGAATTCTTTGCAAATAGTCATTTTCCCTGGAGTCCATGGCCTGGAATGTGACAATTAACATGGTACAATTTAACACTATGAATTCAGTACATAAAATGCACTCAACCAAAAGAAATATATGGTATGATAATAATAATGTTTAAAATTCATTGATAGGAATTTGCTATAAATATGGGCTAAACCATGTTACAAATATGGATCCCAGAGATGTTATTCATGGCCATTTATCGAGTCAGAGTACCAGTCAAGTTAACATAAAGGAAAAGTAAATGCCCAAATGAGATTCCAGTCCCCTTATCTACAAACCATAAATATGATAGGCAACTTCTGCAGTTGTTTCCAATGATACTCACAACTACTACTCATGTTCTTTCATGTGTTCTTGATCTACTCACTTTCTAATAAAAGAATATGATAAACACAATGGGATGTTGTATAGCCTTACAAGATTAGGCTATAAAGGACTGATACGGATTTTTTTTTTCTTGTTGATACAGTCAAGATATCATCTAGGGCTCTGGTCAAATATAACCATATAACTGTGGTTTCTCCATAGGCATGCAAACCCCAGAGTCATAATTTTACATTCACCCTCATTTCCTTTAAGTCCCAAACAAGTTCATGGTCAAGACCTTTACTGTTCCATTTGGCACTTGGGTTCCAATTAGACATAGCCCCCCCACCCCCTCTGGGAAGATGCAACTTCTTATCAAGGTTAAGTATGGTGATTAAAGTGAGGTGGATTTTAGTTTCTACTTGCCCTACCCCTAACTAGACAACTTTATGAAAGGTATCAACTTTATAATCATCTGTGGTTTTGTCTGAAGCTATAAATGTTAGATCAGGAGATGGTCTCTGTCTCTACTACATGCTAGTCGTAGAACCAAGTCTTCCAATAGCATCTAGGTGCTGATTTTGAACTTGGCTTATCACTGCAGACACTGGAAAAATTGAGCATTAAAGGTAGAAGGCTGAGAAAACCAATACTTTCAGGAAGCTCAAAGACATTGATGCAAATTTTATCACATCTCTTCCTAAACTTCAGAGTTTAATATGAAAAGCACTGTGTGATAGAGTAGATATATTCACATCCAAAATGGATCTTTTTATACCATCCTAACTAAAGAGAGAATATATCAGTCACAAGCATTTTGATAATCCTTGAAACCCCTGAAAGTAGCAGTCACATAGTCAATGGAAGCCATAACCATCCTTGCACTGTCTAGATGAAGACAACCTTAGCCAATAATCTTAGAGGATTTATGTTCCACCAAGAAATCAGGTCTGTGGAGGAGATGGATCACTAGGCTGATTTTATCTGAAAGCATTAAATTTTAATTTCTGACCCTTCTTATTTTGGTTCCATACCTGCCAAATACAATGTAGTTTACCATATCCAATTGCCAATAGTGAGTTGGCCAATTTAATTTCAGTTTTTGGTGACAGACTTACTTAATGTTATACATTTCAAAACAGGCATTTGAATTTATATATAGTCTCTTAGGCTTATTGAAAAACACACACACACACACACACACACACACACACACACACACCCATTCACTTGGTGTGCAGACAAAGTAAAATCAATATAGTCATAAACAGTGGGGCAGATTTTTCTGCCTGACAACTGAAATTGCTTATCTTACAGAAATGCCTAAAGAGATAGGATATTAGATAACATTTGTTCCTCTACTAAGCACAGTAGTGTTTCCTCTTCATTGTCATCTTGTCCACAGATGGTTCTATACTGCCATGAGACCTATTGCTGCATCTATTAAGTATCTCCCCTGTTTGCATCAACATCACATCATTTCTCTTATTTGGAAATCATTTTACTAATGAGAAAACAATGTTTGCACATACCATCTCATTTAATCCTCATTGTACAATCAATATTACTATTTGTATTCTCCAGGGGAAGACATTTAAATTCAGTGGGTAAGTGACTTTCCTGGGTTTGCAAGCCTCCAAATGCTTGAGGCCAGGATTGAAACACAATAGTTAAAGAGTTATTTTAACAAAGGCTTTAGAATCTCACACCAGCTCAATGCTAAATGATTATATAAGATTTTGCATATAATCTTGTCTTTACCTCTTTTTTTATTCACAGCCGGAGAGAAAGGCAGAACATTAGAATGAGTTTTTTATGTAACTTCCAAATGAAATTATTTTGCCTAAAGCATGATAAAAACAAATAAACATGTTGAAATAATGATTAGTGTCTTCTTGTAGTACCAAATGGTTACTCACTCTGGAATTCTATTGACCCTCTCAAGAGAAAATGAGTTTTAGATTTGTGATTTCTTCAAATTTTTACTAATTATTTAAGCTTGGGATAAAAATAAAGAATACCAATACCTACTTTCATAACTAAAGAATTTTATAAACATGTATGGTGATACATTTGCCATTGTTTCCTACAGTAAATGCTCAGGTTCTCAAATGAGGAATGAAGTTGTGTGCTCATGACAATGGAGGACTGCAGTTCTTAAATTCCATATGCTTAAATCAATATTATAGATAGATTAATGGGAATTCGTGAAGAATCAAAAACATACTGGCATTTAATTTTATATATAACATCAGAGTGAAAAGTATATGGTAATGCTCGCTAGGAATAAAACGTGTGTCTTCCTTCAATGTATCTAATTAACTTACAAATGTATTATTCACTGCCTTGTGATTTGAAGCATTGCTTTCATACAGGGAAGCACTAATAATTACTAACAGGTTTTTTTTTCTGTTATAGAGCCAATGCTTCTCATTACCTTTGTTTAGAGGTGCATTATATTATGAATTCATTCATTTGTTCATCCATTTATATGTGTTTCCTCAATAAACTATCTCATTCTCAGGCATTGCAATAAGCTTAAAGAGTGCAAACAATAATGCAGGTAAAGAGTTTCTGCTCTAATTTAGATGACATTGCAGGTTTGATATTGAAAATCAACAAATGTTTAAGAAATTAAGGAAAAGTCTATATTGTGCATAAACATCTTTTTTAACACTTTCTTGGTCAACTCTGTAGGAGGAACCATACATTATTAGATTGGCAGTGACTTAGCAAACATAAACATGTCATTCAAACAAGTTACTTTTTCAATACATGCCATATAAAAACATAACATTTTGTTGAATGCTAAAGTAACTGGAATCTCAAGGTACAGTAACAGTTATATATTTTATATTATATATAAGTTTATATATATTACATGCAAATTATATATAGTTATATAATTATATAAGCATTAATATTACACATTATATATCATACACATAGTATGTCTATATTTATTATACTAATAATATGTGTATCATATATATTTGTTAGGTTGCATGTTTGTAGTTCATGTCCAATTTAATCCAGCTCTCTTTACTATCCTCTTTCAAGTGGTAAATCAGGAATCCAAGCTACTTACATCCTGCAGTTTAGCCTTTTGTCAGGATACATTGCTTCCATCTGTGTAGACTAAGAATGCAAGATTAGGGAAAGTAAAAAACACTTTCTTAACCATTTTTTACCATCAGGTGTATTGTTTTTGCTATGTTCTACTGTCAGGCAGGCAAAATGGGTCATTTGATCTACCCAGATGCCATTGGCTGCAGCCTAAGGATCCTGAAGATGCTTGAAAAACATTAATGACCTCTCCTACTGCCTGACCTTCTTTCTGGTTAGCAAGTGCCTTTGTGGTTTCTTCTCTGTGACTCCTAATCTGGGAAGATAAGGTGTATACCCTCTCACATCCAATATTGAACAGTGGAGGAGGAAAAGCATATATATTTGCTGCCCCTTTTATGTAACAATAATATTTCAATATATTTCTAAGACACAATTCTCAAACCACTGTACTTTGATTTTTTACTCCTCAGGACTGCCTCTCCAACCTAATTGCCAGCTATGTGTAATCTGTTTGGAATATAAGTGGAAAGCTAGGCTTAAAATCTAATCTATTCCTTGAGCTATTTTACTGAATGAGGATTTTCTTGTGGTAACTTTTTGTCTTAATACTTCAAATTTACACAATTATAGCAAGAATGGTCCAAGAAACATATGTGCATCCTTATAGAACTTCACCAACTGTTTCAATCTTGTGGCATTTTCATTATCATTCTCACCCTCTCATCTCTCTATTTTTTCTGAACCTTTGAAAATAAATTGAAGACTGTCTCCCTCTTTTACTACCAAATATTTTCATGTATATTTTCTAATAAAAATACACCTTTTTTCAAATAACCTTAATTAAATAACAGTTATGAAAGTCATGATATTTAATATTGATGCAATGTTATTATCTAATTCACATGAATCCATTCTATAATAGCCTTAACATTTCAGCTAACAGTGATGGGAAACTCACAACTTTACCAGAATTCAAGCAAACCTTCATAAGTGTTTAGTGGGAAGCTGTATAGTTTGCAGTGGTTTTGGAGGAAAAAAAGAGGATGAGTTTTGAAAATTATGATTTTTTTAAATATATCACTATGTACAGACAGATATGTCAGATATCAGTATTCAATATAAAGTATACAACATTTAGAAACAAGACACAATTTAAAAAGAAATATTTTGATTTGAGGCAAACCTTTATGTATTTACATCCATATGTTTCTTAGATAAATATAATACACTGTGGATTTATACCCTCTTTTCATTCTATATGTAAATAATGAAATATTTAGTGAAAACATTGTTTCAATGGTTGTGATATGTTGCATTATATCACAAAATATATAACCAGTCCCACACAGACCTTTTATTTTCCAAATTTTTAACATAAGGAATAGTGACAGAATGACATATTTTAACATAAAACTTTTTATCTCTTGATGTTTCCTTAGGGTAAATTGTTACAAGTAGAATTCCAGGTTAAAAGTATCACCACTTTTTAAATAGTTACAATATATTGTAAAATTGCTGTGCAGAAATATATCCCCTGACATGTTCATGGGTCACAGATAGTAATTCTTCTAATTCCTCTCAACTGCAAGAGTGTGATTGAGGGAATCAAACAATTTTCTTTTTCATTTAGAGAAAAAAAAATGGAATATAATTAAAAGCACTTGACGTTTGGAGTATGAATATCATGTAAAATTTTGATCTTAAGAAATTTATTAGTTATTGAATAAGGGATGTGTGATAATTGCATATAATCCAATTAATTCCACTTTTTTCGTATAACATTTCCAAAATGCAAAATGGCTGATGACATAACACATATATGTACCTATAACATTTCTTAAACTATTACTAATAATTTGTCATGTATAATTAATATTTAATATATTAAAAATATATTAAAGATTAATTTGAAGCTTTCTGTGTATTCCTCCCTTGCTCACTAAAAGTAATCACAGTCTTGCATCTGGTGTGTGTATTTCCCATAGGTATTTTGTAAAGCCTACCTTTACATGTGCTAATTTCTACTTCAAATATAAGGCTAAATTGCATGTTTTAGATTTTAGAGATAATATCCAACAAAATTGTTGATATATAGTTTTGGCAATTTATAGTTTGGCATGTACTTTATAGCGTTCAGTTGTTTAAGTATGAAAAAAATTCTTCCTATTTACTTGGGTGAGCATTTTTTTTTTTTTTGAGAGAGATCTTGGGAGAGGGGCAGAGAGAGGGACAGAGGATCTGATGCTGGTTCAATGTTGAAAGCAGAGAGCCTAATGTGGGCTCAAACTCACAAACCATGAGATCATGACCTGAGCCCAAGTCAGACGCTTGACTGACTGAGCCACCCATGTGTCCCTACTTGGGTTAACATTTAAATGCCTCTACCTGGTTTTTATTGTTTGTTAGGTGTTACCTACCTATATTGTTTGTATGCTATTACCTAGAAGAAGTGAAATGACTTAGTTGAACATTACATATTCTTTAGACTTTCTAGACACTATATACTTACTGTCCAAAGTTATTGTAACCATTCACATTTCCACAGCAGTCTCCTGAGTAGTAATCTATACATGGTATTGTCAGGACTTTAGATTTTTACAAATCTCAAGTGTCTAAAATGGTACCTTCTTGCTGTTTACTTTGCTTTTTCCTGCTTACCTCTAAGATGGGGCTTTGTGTGTGGGGTTGTGTGTATGAATGTATTCTGATCATTCAGTTTTCTTCTGTGCTTTCGTCATCTGTAATGTATTTTGCCTATGTTTTTACTTCTGTTACAGAGTTTGTCTCTTTCTTTTTGAATCTAGGTATTCTTCATACATTTTGGAATCTAATCCTTTACTCCTTATATGTCTGGCGATGTTGTCTATTTTGCTTATTCATCTGTTATGGTGTATTTTTGAGCATTTTACATTTTAGTTCCATATTTATGAGTACTTTGTTTTATTATTGGCATTTTCATCCATTGTAAGCAATTCTTTCCAACACTAGAGATCAGTTTATTGAATATACTTCTTTACTCTCTGATATGTAAATTGTCTTTGTCAACATGGATCTTTTTCTGGTCTATTCATCATTTTCATTACTGAGTCAAATATCATACAATTTTCTAATTACTAGAGCTAGTTACATTGAGCTTCCTATGAGCTTTGACAGGTAGTGGGATAATTTTATCTATCCTGCTAATTTTGGAAATGATTTTCACTGTTCTTGGCCCTTTCTATTTTTTTTTTTTTTTTAAGAATTTTAGGTCTTCCTTGGAAAGTCTGTAGAAAAGCACCAGTGAGATATTTATTTGACTTGCACTGAATTTTGAGATATAGTTGAAGAGCACTTAGGTATCCAAGGTTGGTTGGTTGGTTGGTTTTTCCTTTTTTTATCACTTTTTTTTCTTTTGTTTATATTGTCTTTGTATTGCAGTAGTCTCCCTTTCTTTAAATAAAGGTCTCAGTAAAGTTCAATCGTTCACACAAATTATGTAGAATTGTATTGTTAGTGGGTGTCTGAACAATCTGTGTTATTTCCCAGGTACCTCCTTTCGTGTCCTGGTGTGTTTTGAAAGATATTGATTATATATAAGCAAAGAAAAGATGATCCCACTGTAGACCATGATACTTGCACTCCCCTTTTGTTTTGTAGCAACAAGGAAAAGAAAAGTAGCCAGCAGGCCACAGTGCCCACACTCCTCACTCAAACTTGAGGATCTCTGCAATTTGGCCTTTAAACACTTGACTTATGCTCACTCAGAAATTTGGCCCAAACTCAGCCACCTTTGAATCTAAGTATATGTCCTTAGATTGGCTTGGGATCAGTAGGTCTTATTCCATACCCACGTCTTTCTGATCAATTCCATATCAGTTGGAGGATCCCTCTGTTACAGAATTATTGATTAAATAGATAACCCACAAACCAGTCAGCTGAGAGCTGCACCAAAATGTGGCACCAAAGTGGTCTTCTAGTGAATCATAAATAAACTTCAAGACCACATTTTAATACTACTATAATCCTTACAGGTTTTAAAATGCCTTTTCAGTCAAATACACCAAGGAGACATTTTCAAGATCCCAGAGGCAAGGAGAGGAACAAGAACACGAAAGATGTATGTATTCCAGTTTCAGAAATATTCTCCCCATGTTGGCACATTGTAATATGTATTTCCTGCTCCCACCATTGAATGATTTCTAACTATATAAGCAAACTCCCCCAAATTAGCATCACAGTACTGCCTGAATCTTCTTTTAAGTCCAAAATCAAATGACTACCAACAGAACATAAATGGACAAAGATTAATATAAATTATTTCAAATAACTAGTAAACACGAGACCTAGGGGCACCTGGGTGGCTCAGTCGGTTAAGCTTCCGACTTCAGTTCAGGTCATGATCTCACAGTCTGTGGGCTCAAGCCCCACATCCGGCTCTGTGCTGACAGCTTAGAGCCTGAGCCTGCTTCAAATTCTTTGTCTGCCTCTCTCTCTCTGCCCATTCCCTGCTCACACTCTGTCTCTCTCTCTCACTCAAAAATAAACATTAAAAAAATGAGATATTATAGGTAAGACATTTAGTCATGTATGTGGGAACAGCATAGTAGCCAAATTTTGCATGATTTCAGCGTCGCTCCTTATCAGGGAAATACAAATCAAAACCACACTCAGGTATCACCTCACGCCAGTCAGAGTGGCCAAAATGAACAAATCAGGAGACTATAGATGCTGGAGAGGATGTGGAGAAATGGGAACCCTCTTGCACTGTTGGTGGGAATGCAAATTGGTACAGCCGCTCTGGAAAGCAGTGTGGAGGTTCCTCAGAAAATTAAAAATAGACCTACCCTATGACCCAGCAATAGCACTGCTAGGAATTTATCCAAGGGATACAGGAGCACTGATGCATAGGGCCACTTGTACACCAATGTTCATAGCAGCACTCTCAACAATAGCCAAATTATGGAAAGAGCCTAAATGTCCATCAACTGATGAATGGATAAAGAAATTGTGGTTTATATACACAATGGAATATTACATGGCAATGAGAAAAAATGAAATATGGCCTTTTGTAGCAACGTGGATGGAACTGGAGAGTGTGATGCTAAGTGAAATAAGCCATACAGAGAAAGACAGATACCATATGGTCTCACTCTTATGTGGATCCTGAGAAACTTGGCAGGAACCCATGGGGGAGGGGAAGGAGAAAAAAAAAAAAAAGAGGTTAGAATGGGAGAGAGCCAAAGCATAAGAGACTGTAAAAAACTGAGAACAAACTGAGGGTTGATGGGGGGTGGGAGGGAGGAGAGGGTGGGTGATGGGTATTGAGGAGGGCACCTTTTGGGATGAGCACTGGGTGTTGTATGGAAACCAATTTGTCAATAAATTTCAGAAAAAAAAAAAATAAATAAAAAAAAAATAAATAAAAAAAAATAAAAAAAAAATAAAAAATAAAAAAAAAAAAAAAATGAGATATTATAGGTAAGACATTTAGTCATGTATGTGGGAACAGCATAGTAGCCAAATTTTGCATGATTTCAAAATTCTGATTTTAGGGGAATTCCAATTTGTTTTTCTTATTGGAACTGATGTTCACCTCAGGATATAAGCACTTAATTTTAAAATAATAGGAATAATAGAGCTAAATTTTATTGGAAATATATTGTGTTCAATGTGGTGAGATATGTATATCTATATCTATATGTATCTATGTGTAAACACAGATATATATTATGCTTGCATATGTATAATCTCATTTAAAGCAACAACTAAATGTTCATTTCTATTTATTCCCAAGTTTACAAAACACATGCGTACATACAAACAAAATGATAACAGTTATTTAGTTTGCTATAACTAGGAAGTGGTAGAATTAAGGCTGAAATAGAATTGTGACTTCACAAGGTCTGACTCTAGACTCTGGACTCTAGGCTGTTATGATTTTGATTGATTACAAATTTTATATTTTATTTTATTAATTTTAATTAACAATATGAGTCAGATAAAATCAAATGAACTGAGATAGCTTACGTACTTATCATATATCTCCTGGTCTTAAGTTTGATTTTTACAAATTGCTACTTGAGTATAATTTAGATATTGTATTCTGTATTTGCAGGCATATTACAGCCTATGTTCTGTATTTTGCCTTTATTTGTTTTAGTAATAAATTCCCATTTCTTATTACATAGTCCATGACATCAAATATTTTCATTAATATTCTTTTATTTCTTTCATTTCTTAGTAGAGTCTTAATTAATATTTTAATCTGTCATTTCTCTCTGAAAACTTACAATTCAATCCTTTCCTGTGTTCTATACAAAGAAATCTGTATACTTGCTCCTGTCCTTTTAATTCTCAGTAATCATCTGACTCAAAAATGCAAGGGTAAGATCAAATGCCCTCTTTCTGTGAACATCATGTTGAAACAAGAGAACCAGAATTATCTGCCTTCACACAGTTTGCTATTTACTTTAAGTTGACTTTAGTGTTCCACTGTTTTGTTTTGTTTTGTTTTTAATCAAAATATTACTGTTCCAAGAGATTCTTGCCTAGGTAACTAACTTTAAACTTTATTATATTTTCTCAAAGACTCATCAACTTTTTAATAGAATCAACAATATTCCAACACTTTTTTTTACCTCTTAGCCTCAGAAGTTTGCTTGGCTTTCCTTTGAATCACCAACTATTTTATTATGATTTTCCCAATCATAATCAACTGTCATAATAAAATACTTGCCTTAAACTAAACTTCCTAATCTCAATAAACCTGACCTTATCCTTCCCCTTAGCAAACACTACCAAAGCTTTCCTGAAGTAAGCAATAAGTGAAACTTTGTCTTAACTACATGCAATGCTAGTGGTGTTTATAGAGCAAGAAGTCCTAAAAATAATTCAAGTGGTCTTCAATTATGAAGTCCTAAGTTCTGGAAAGTAAACTATTAAAAATATCAAGCAATTAAAATGGAAACACACCCAAGTAAATGGAACAGGGATAAATATAGATAACTATAAGTGGAAATGAAGTAGCTGAATTCATCCTTGTCAGGTTATTCATTGATTTCAAAACACTTTCCATAATAATAAACAAATTCTTTGAATTTGGGTATTTATTGCTTTCAAGCCATTTTATTACAGACATTGTCTCTTTCTCTTAGTTGCACTGTCTCAAATATCAATGCAAGTTATGTCTAGGGCTTGATTTTCTATTGCTGTTTATTAAAGCTGTGAACAAGAGCCAAATATCAGTTGGTATTTTCACTTCACTAAAGATAAAAGGGGGATGAATAAGAAAATTCTAGGAATATTTTGAACAAAAGAATATTTCATCTTCATTGCATTTTGCCACAGAGGTTTGCTGAAAGAGTGGGAAGGAGTAAGAGCAACTAAATAGTATTCATATTCTTATGAATTAGGCACAGTTAGAGCTTACAAAATCAGCAGTATTCCCCAATGTGATGGAATACCTAAGGAACTCACACATCAAGAAGTTAAACATAGAGGTAATGCGCAGCAAACACAAAGATAATTAAAAGAAACTCCTAAACAAGACAGCAAATGTTACAAATATTGTTTAATGCACTCTAGGCTATGACAGTCTTGAAATAGTATTTTAATGATCTCCCTAAACAGAAGAATTTTTTTAAATATAAAAGCAGCTAATTATGATGAGAAAAATAAATTCCATAAAATAATGTATAAAAAATTAGTTTCACATTTCTAACAATTATAAGGTTATTTTTCAGAAGCAGCGTAACAAAAGTAAAAGCTTACATGATTAGACAGTTTTTGTTTTGTTGGTAATGGCTTTACTGAGATAGTTTAAACACTTAGCATGTACAGTTTGATGGGTTTTTTTTTTTTTTGGTATTTTCAGACTTGTACCACCATCACCACAATCAATTTTAGAGTATTATATCACTTCAAAAAGAAGCCACTTATTCCTAGCCATGACCCTGCAGCCTCCCTATTCTCTTAATGGAACATCTCATGTAAATGTAATCATATAATATGTGATATGTGCATATAGACAATATGTCGCCTTTTGTGTCTGACTTATTTCCCTTAGCATGTTTTCAACAGTCACCCATAGTAACCCATAGTGTAGCATGCATCATACTTAATCTTTATGGCAGAATAATATTGCATTGTATGTATATACTACATTTTGTTTAGGTCTTCCTCAGTTGACAGAGTTCAGGATGTTTTTCACCTTTTGGCTATTATGAATAATACTGCTATGAACATTCATGTACACATACTTGCATGGATGTGTGTCTTCATTTATCTTGAACACCTAAAAGCAGAATTTCTAGATCAAATGGTAGTACTACATTTACTTTTTTGAAGAAATACTGCTATATTCCAAAGTGGCTGTATCATTTTAATTCCCTCCAACAGTGTGTGAGGCTTTTCAGTGTCCCCTGTCTTTATCAACACTTGTCCTGGTGGGTATCAAGTGACATCTCGGTGCAGTTTTGATTTGCATTTTCCTGATGGCTATGATGTTGGACATCCATTCAGCTATTTATTCACCTTTTTATGTCTTCTTTGTAGAAGTGTCTAGTCTGAATCTCTACCAAATTTTAAAAGAGTCATTTGTCTAAGTTGTAGGCATTTGCATGTATTCTAGATACAAGTGCTCTATCAGATATTTGACTTGCAAATACTTGCATCTATGCAGACAATTGTCTTTTCACTTGTTTACAATGTCCTCTGAAGCAGAGAAGTTTTAATTTTGATGATGAAATATAACTCATCTATTTTTTTTCCTTTGTTGCTTGTGCATTTGGTGTCTAAGAATACCCAAGAATCCTCTACCAAATCTAAGTTGACAAAGATTTAACCCCATTTTTTCTTCTAAAATTCTTATACTTTTAGCTGTTACATTTAAGATTTTTATCCATCTTTGGGTTAATTTTTCAAAATGGTATGAGGTAGGAAGGGGTTCTTCTTAATATTTTGCATATGGATGTGAAATAGTCCAGCATCATTTGTTGAAGATCCTTTCATGATGTGTATTTGTACCAAATCATCACATATACTTTAAATATCTTTCTATTTATTTGTCAATTATACCCCAGGAAGGCCGAAAAAATTGTTTATCGTGTTTATCCTGAACTGTCTGTTGATCCTATTTTACTGATATATATGCTTCTCCTTATGTGAATACATCACTGTTTTTATTACTGTAATTTTATATGAAGTATTTAAATTAGGTAACGTGGGTTCTACAAATTTGTCCTTGTTTTTTTTAATTATTTTGGCAACTCTGGATGCAGTACATTTCTATATAAATTTTAGGACCTTTTTGCCAGTTTTTTTGCAAACAAAGTAGCTGGTATTCTAATAGGGATAGTGTTGAACCTGAAGATAAATTTGTGGGTTAATCTTAACAATAATAAGTATTCCAGTTCATGAACTTTGGACTTATTTCCATTTGTTTAGAATCTCTTTAATTTTTCAATTATTTACTAGTTTTGCACTTCATTTGTTAAATTATTCCTAAGCATTTTATTCTTTCTGATGCTATTTTAGGTGGTTTTCCTATTTTCTTTTCATATTGTTTATTGCAATTGTATAGAAATACAGTGAGTGTATAATAATTAAGGTGCTGCTACTTTGCTGAATTCATTTATAGTTCTTATAGTATTTTTGTGAATTTTATAAGATTTCTATATTAAAGATCATGTTGTCTGCAAATAGAGATAGTTTTAATTGTTTTTTTTCCCAATATGGATGATTTTTAATTCATTCATTCATTCAAGCCGGCCATGCAGTTTTTGTCCTTTATTGAAACAGTTGGTACATTAATTGATGTTCGGATATTAATATGATTTTGCATTCCTATAGTAAAGCACACTTGATTATGATACATAATCCATTTTATAGTTAACGAATTCAATTTACTAATAGCGTGAGAATTTTTGTGTCCATATTTATAAAATATATTGGCCTGTAGTTTTAATTTCTTGCAATGTCTTTGTTTCATTTTGGTATAAGGGTAATACTGATACCATAGAATAATTTGGAAAGTGTTCCCTTCTCTAATCATTCTTGGAAGAATTTGTGAAGAGTTGCTATTAATTCTTCATTGTATATTTTGTGATATTTTTCAGCGAGCCATCTGGGCCTGGATTTTTTCTGTAGGTAGTTTCCTGATTACGGATTCAATATATTTATTTTTTTAATGTTTATTTTTTTGAGAGACAGAGACAGAGTGTGAGTGGGAAAGGGGCAGAGAAAGAAGGAGACACAGAATCTGAAGCAGGCTCCAGGTTCTGAGCTGACAGCACAGAGTCTGAGGTGGGGCCTGAACTCACAAACCACGAGATCATGACCTGAGCTGAAGTCAGTTTAACTGACTGAGCTACCCAGGCGTCCCTGATTCAATATCTTTATTATTCTAGTTCTATTCAAAAACTTTTGATTTGTTTTTAAATCAGTTTCAATATCTTGGCCTTTCTAGCAATTTGCTTTTTTTTTTTTTTTGGTTCTCTAATTTATTGATACAGCCTTATTCATTATCTCTTATATTCCTTTTTATGTCTATAAGGTTTTTAGTAATGTCCCTCCTTTCATTTGTGATTTTAGTTATTTGAGTGGTAGGGGGCAATTCCTGTGTTGTGGAATGAAACTTTGCATGGTTTCAGTATACCCACCATGGCCAGTTGTAGGCTGGTGACATATCACTGAATGTGGATTGGAAATATATGTGCAGTAACACACCATCATACAATATCCCAGCATACAGATATAATAGTGCCAAAAAATCTCAAAATCCATATATAATAGAAAATGCAGCAGTAAATAAAGAGGAAATTATATGTTTTGAGTATGGACTGCTTTGTTTTGTATATTTCTCAGTTGTGAATTTATATAATCTAAATTTGACAATTATTTTGTTTATTAACTAGCTTGAAAATTTTCTTAAATTTAACACTCAGTTCTCATGAGCCATTAAATTGCTGTAGCCCTCTCCTGGTATTAACCACAATTTACGACTTAAAGATATTTTATACAGCTCTGCATACCTTTTCTATCTCATTTATTGGTGCTTAACCCTGAGAATTATCTGTTTAAAAAAACGTATGAATGAATGAGTTAAGGAACCCAAAACAATTCAATACGTGTTGTTTGTTTGTATCACTGCTTTGAATTGAGTTAATATTTTGCCACAGGTAAAACTCTTCACTGCCTCTCAGATTCAATTAATTCAACACAGCACTCACTGGTCATCATTTCGCTTGTGTGGCATGATAATATTGATACTATTGGTATTGAACATTTTCTAAATAAAATATGTTATCATTTAAACTTTAAAGTATGTCTAATTTAAAGCATTGAATAATTGGCTACATCAAACTGTTCAATTTCCAATTACTCAACAACAACAAAAAAAACATTTAGTATTTTACTGTAGTGGTATATGTATATGTCTATCATATCAAATATCAACATGACTAAACTTCTGGCTTCAGAACAACACATCACTTTGTTATTAGTATTATTGATATTTATTCAACACCATTTTGGTGTAACTTATTTTTTAAAAAATCACAATACCTTGTTTAAAGAATTTATAGTTTAAAAGTACAATCTTCATTCAATGATACAATGTAAACCCCCAAAAACACATGAAGGAGAAAAGGCTCTTGTTTTCACTTTAAAGTCATTCAGTGAAACAAAAAGATGAGATGATGGTTAAACATCTAGGAGGTGAATGCATCTTTTCTGAAGACAAAGTAAATGACTAGCTGATCAAGGTGGTTCTAAGGAGTCTACATCTATTATTTAGTTATATTTATTGATAGAGTTAGCATGAAAATGTAGCATATAAGGAACTGTAATCAAGAGAAAATTAGCATAAAGAATAAAACAAGAAGTGGTTACAGAATGGATGTTGAATGTTGGCTCTGTTTATGGTCTGTGCAAAAACTCAATGCACATACAATTAATTGAACATAATTAAATACTTAATCTTGTGTTAACAAACAGAAGTGTCATGAAAGTTCATTGAGATCATTTGAGGGCTAGAATAACTAGTGTGAGTTTAATGAGTAAGAGTAAGTTAGTCCTGGAGGTATGCCAAACAATTACTAATTATAGGTGAGGATGAATTTGTTACTTTGAAGAGCAGTGTGATTAAAATGCTCATAGAGAAGGAGGTGGCACAGTCTGGTTTGCTATTAATAAGGTTCTCCTCTTGAGGGAGCTACTAGCTTTTCTAAGCTTTACTCTTCATTACTTTTCTTGTCTGAAAAGAAACAACTTTACAGAGCCACAAAATAAATTGAACTTTGTGTTCGTTTTCACAATTCACATAGCAGATTTTATGAACTACCACTATATTCCATATCCTGTCAAATAGAAATTATTTTTTATTGGGATGTGGGAATTTTACATAAACCTTCTTTTTTTAGTCCCTTTTTTAAATTAAGTTTATGTATTTATTTTGAGAAAGAGAGAGAATATGCAAGTGTGGGGGAAGGGCAGAGAGAGGGAAGGAGAGAGAGTCCCAAGCAGGCCGTGTGCTGTCCATGCAGAGCCTGATGCAGGGCTCAATCTCACGAACTGTAATATCATGACTTGATTCTAAATCAAGAGTCAGATGCTTAGCTAGCTGACTGAGCCATCCAAGCACCCCGACTTCTCTCTTTCTTCTACTTCCAATTTCTTCTTGTACAGCCATGCTTTTGAAACAGAATGAGCAAAAACCTGAAAAGAAACTCAGGGAAGGAGTCAGAAAAATGAGCAACCTACTAAGAGCAAATGGTGAAGACTGATGATTATATGAGTGGAAAGATCCTTCTGGGGGGAAATGTGACATCTGAACCTCAACATATATGCCACAAATCCAGAATGACACAGGAATCAATTCTCTCTAAATTGCCTAGGATATGAAATATATATATATATATATACACACATATATATGTATAAATAGATAGATAGATAGATATACACATACACACACACATATATATATATACATACACACACACGTATGTGTGTATGTATATGTATACACACACAAATACATATATACATATATATACATATGTATATATGTATGTATACATACCAGATAAAAATGTATATATACATATGTATATATATACACATATATGCATATGTATATATATATATGTATATATACATATGTGTATATATACATATGTATATATACATACATATGTGTGTGTATATATATATGTGTGTGTGTATATATATATATATTCCAGTTTATCTTTTTTGATATCCTCATTTTCCAGGATTTATTTCATTACCCACTTTTTTTTCTAAAATGGTATAGCTAAGAATATTTATATAAAGAAAAAAAAACATTTAGAGTAGTTCCTGAAAGCTTTTAATGTCATCATGTTATATGACCTCCATTAAGTTACTAAACTGTTAACAAAAAAAAAAAAAAAAGAAAGAAAAGAAAAGAAAGAAAAAAAAGTGTTTTATGTAGGTATAAAGATGTGTCTGAAATGAAAAGGAGGAAAAAAAATACCAAAAATCTTGACCCCATTAAATTTTCATAAAGGAGTAGATTTAGGTGTTTTCAGATTTTTAAGTAGTTACTTGGGTTTTTTGTGCTTATTTATTTATTTTGAGAGAAAGAGAGAGAGCAGACACACATGCACAAGTGGGGAAGGGGCAGAGAGAGAGAGAGAGAGAGAGAGAGAGAGAGAGAGAATCCCAAGCAGGCTCCAGGCTGTCAGCGTGTAGCCCCTTAACAGGGCTCAATCCTGTGAATCTTAAGATCATGACCTCAACCAAAATCAAGACCCAGATGCTTAACAGACTGAGTCACCCAGGCACCCCTTTAAGTGGTTATTTCAATTTTATAATCAAATAACCAGAAAAGTAACACTATCTAACAAAAAGGAAAAGAGATCTTACTCTCAAAATGCATCATACTCATAAATTATAGTAACTCACCCATAGTTACTGATGTGCGGTGAATTTCTTTTGGAAAAAAAAAAGACTAATCACAACTTAGTCTTTCCTGAAAATTTAACACTTTATTATCTATCAAATGCCTTTGCACTTAATTGAAAGGTTTATAACTTGAGGAACTTGAAAAGTTACAGTAACTGTTTCAAACCAAAGATCATCAAATAGTGTCCACCAAATCTATTTTTCTAAAATTTGTCTATATGATAAATTATTAAGAAGCAAGATTATAGCCACAATTCCTTGATGATATATATAACCTGAGAGAAAAGGCAAAGCAAGTGCACATGAAAATATTCTAGTTTCAAGTATGTGTTGTTTTCTTTAACACAACTTTTATTCAAAGTTTGGTGGAATGTTTTTAGAGTGGTGATGCCTTGTCAAGGACTCTTTAAGATTCTTACTGAAGAAAATGACTTAGTGACTTAAGGTGTTATATAGACAGGTTCAAAGAAGAATGCATATATTATCTTCATGCTATGGGCATATTTTGCATGTGCATAATGCTTAACATTTACAATAAATATTTTCTATTTGAGAAAATGTTATAAGTCCCTTCATACTGATAAAATTCTTTTAACATTTCAAAACATTTTATGTCTAATATTTAATCATTATCATATTACATTGGAAAAATTATTTACATATTTTCAGAATTTCTTTTACCAAATGGAAGTAATAAAATACTCGAAGCCCATTCATGCCAAGATACGGAGGACATGTATTCCCTAACAAAAAGATCTTGTAATTTATTTATTTAACATGCAATTAAATAGTGCTTATTTATTACTTGCTATTGTTTCATAAAAAAAGTGCTTCAAAATTCAGTGGCTTTAAATACCCATCATTTATTCTATTTTGTGAATCTGTCAGTTGGCTGTGGATTGTCAGTCTTAATTGGACTCTGCCAGGAAGCTCTTCTAGCTGTGAAGTCTGGCTAGAATTGGCTGATTGGGCTCAGGCCCACTCCACATGTGTTCGTTTTGTATCCATTTTTGTATTTCATTTTGTATCCATTTTTGTATCCATGATGCCAAGGGGCAGGGAGGAAGTTATTATTATGTTGAAGACAACAACCTCAGAGGGCAAATTCAAAGTTGTAAGCACATTTCAAGCCTCTGCTTGCATCACATTTATCGATATCCCATTTTCCAAATAGTTTACAAACCCAAACCTGAAGCCAGGGATCAACATGTTAGTCTCTAGCCACCATGCCCACCATAAAACCAAAACAAGTCATATGGTGAAATCCAGCACAATATCTTAAAAATGTAAAATCCCTGCATGGAGATGGGATATAAATATAAGTACACACACACACACACACATCAATGTATATTACTCTGTGCATATATGTGTGTGTGTGTGTGTATTTGCATATATATGTATGCATATGTTTTATATATATAATCTGATCTTAATTTTTTAAAACAAAAGTTATAATTTCTAAAATTAAATTCCTTTTTCTTTTAACGTTTATTTATTTTTGAGACAGAGAGAGACAGCATGAACAGGGGAAGGGCAGAGAGAGAGGGAGACACAGAATCGGAAGCAGGCTCCAGGCTCTGAGCCATCAGCCCAGAGCCAGACGCGGGGCTCGAACTCACGGACCGCGAGATCATGACTTGAGCTGAAGTTGGACGCTTAACCAACTGAGCCACCCAGGCGCCCCTAAATTCCTTTTTCAAAGTGTTGCTTTGTGTTACTAACTTCTAGACTTTAAAAAAAAAATAATGCTTATTTATTTTTGACACAGAGAGAGACAGAGCAAGAGCCGGGGAGAGTCAGAGAGAGAGGGAGACACAGAATCCGAAGCAGGCTCCAGGCTCTGAGCTGTCAGCACAGAGCCTGACGCGGGGCTCGAACTTACAGACTGCGAGATCATGACCTGAGCCGAAGTCAGACGCTCAACTGACTGGGTCTCCCAGGTGCCCCTAATTTCTAGACTTTCGTAGTTTGTCTAGAATAATGTAATTCCTTATCTTGGATTGGTACCAGTTATGGCTCAAAATCATTTCAGTACTCTTATAAGTGATTTAAATTATTTCATTGTAGGCAAATACTCTTTCAGTTTTTTCTCACAGGCAGCCCCCCACCCCGTTTTTCTTGCATAATCTTTGGGTACTGCTTGAAATTATTTTCAGTCTACTTAAAAACAAAAGGGCAAAAGCTAATGTTGGTTACTAGGCCCGGGAACTGATTAAATGTGGTTTTGCATGCTTACCTTTTAAAATTCATACAGGCAAATGAGGAAGGCGTACCTATCACCCCCATATTACAGAGGAAGCTACCGGGATTTCTACAAGGTATTTTCTTGGTTGTTTGTTGTTTTTGTTTGTGTTTTCCGAAAGTCAAAAAGGCATACTTGGGTGAGTTGGTATTTGCATAGAATGTGCTCAGGCCCCCAGAGCTGTGCTGCTAACTGCTATGAAATATGTGGTCTCTTGCCAAGTTGATTCTGTTTCTTAGAGCTAATCTCAGTTCAGGTAATCTTGTTACAATATATTTAAAATGCATGTCTCTCTCTCACAACTTGGTGTCTGTTCACATCTTTTGCTAAACATGATCAGAAAAAATAATATTTTAAAATTTGCATTTCATCTAGATTGCTTCTCTACAAACATCACATTTTTAATCAGTTGTGCTCTTCCTTTTCCAAATTCTGTATGCATATTTTAAGTGTGTTTCAGACAGCTATGTGGTATATGCAAATAGGCATTTTAAACTTCATAGAATACGAAATTTAAAGATGCATTTGTAATACTTGCCCAATGATATCTTTCTTGTATCACACAGGACTGAACATATTGCTACCTTTCTTAAATTGTCTTTTGTTTTCTTATTTTTAGAAGTAAGGTAACATGATCATTAATAAATTCAACAAATATTTATTTACATATTGCTTTGTAGTAGTTTTTGAGGTATAGGTTGGATATATACTTTTGAATAATACCCAAATCTTGACAACAGAGAAAACAAAGACTTAAGTTATATGCAATAATTATTTTAAAAAATTCTTTAGTTCAGTCTAAATGCATGATATCTGCTTCACTAGAGATAACAGTTCTTTCTATAGTTCACATAATTTGTGTTAGAACCCCTACCTTTATATGACTATCTATGCCGTAGCTGAATCATAAAAATTATTTTTCTGTCTTTATATTTCATCTTGTTTCTTGTGTTAAAGTGCATTATGTTTTGTTTGTCTAAATCTATATCTTTGCTGAGGAAAACAGAATATTAAGACTCTGAATTTTATGTTTTTATACTTTTAGAATTTGGTTATGTTGTTAAGATTAAGTTGACTTGTTTCCATCTTTACTCTTTGAAAATGGTTTTTCTGTCTTTATTTGAAGTCCTGTTCATTTGTTTATTATTTATTCAATAAGGATCTGCTTAGTGACTAGTATTCTTAAAGCATTATAGTAGATCTTCTAAGTGTTACACATATGCAGAGACAGCATGAGGTGTATAAAAAAGCCTGGTTTCTGTTTTTTTTTTAATGTTTATTTATTTTTGAGAGAGACATAGTGTGAGTGAGGGATGAATGGAGAAAGAGGGAGACATAGAATCCAAAGCAGGCTGCAGGCTCTGAGCTGTCAGCACAGAGCCCTACGCAGGGCTCGAACTCACAAACTGCAAGATCATGACCTGAGCTGAAGTTGGACACTTACCGACTGAGCCACCCAGGCACCTTGCATGGTTTCTGTTTTAATTCTGACTCTGACACATACTGCTGAAGTAATTTTCACAAATTACTTAACTGTTTTTGAGTCTTGATTTCCTTGTTTGTAATTGGAGATAATAATATTGATTATTAGGAAGGGCAAATGAATGAGTACATCTATTTAGTTAAAGCAGTGCCTTACATGTGATGAGTTGCAAAAAATGTTAGGTATGTTTATTCATGATGATTAAAGTCTATAGACAAGAGTACTGAGACACATGAAGCTATATTTCACTATGAAAATTTAGAGGATAATGGGATCACAGGCAGTCAGGTGGTTCAGGGAAGACTTTATCAAGGAGATGACATTTGTTCTGATCTTTGAAAACAAATCGATTTTGGCAAATCAATTAATTTCTTATATTCCTGAAAATGGACAATTTTGTCGTACCTCTTAGGTCTGTTGGTGATTTAAGTAGGATAACATTCTCAAATGAAATTTGTAAGTGATAAAATGTTAAGCGAAAAGAGTCCTCCTAAATGATGCTGAAGAATTCTTATTCCAGTCCTCGTCTAGGACATCCACTTTAATCCTCTCTTCCAAACTAAGGATGAACATGCTATCTCTAATACGTTTAATTTTTTAAAGTGGGAGTTAAATAGACTAATGAATTGTGTGAGGCACAGTTCTTATCTTATTGAAACAACATTAAACATTGCTCACATATGGAAAGTATAACTATTACGTATACAATTATTTTGTCACTGGAGCCTTTTTGTCTCTCATGTACTTTGGTATAGATTATCTTTCTTAGAGAAAATGAGACAAATTATTCATTTACAAGTTAGCCTATCCCATGGCCCTGTTTGTGGGGAAACACACACACACACACAGCTTTTTGAAAAATAATTGCTTCCACACATCATTAGCCTGGAACACTTGGATACCTGAGAGAATTTTTCAGAAGTAAACTATGGCTTGCCTGAAAGATACTTGGCTGGTTGTCATAGAAATTTGTGCTTGGATATTTCTAGCTTAATTCCAAATAGACATTCTGAACAGGTCTTATGAAGAGAGAGTGAGATAAAGCAAAAATAAACCAAAACTTTCTTTTTACTTGTGCTTACAGTACTCTCCTTCTCTTTTCTCCCTTTCCCCTGGTGAACAGAGTATCAACATCTTAAGACCAACATGGAAGAAAAATTATTAGCAGCAATGATAGTCACTATGCCTTTGCAGCCTTCGCTATTAACTTCCCAATTTATTTGACTAAGTCTTTACAAATATTTAATATCTTGGCCATTAGCTAAAGAATTTAGGGTTTAACAGCCGTTGGGTCAACATTATCAAAAGTCTTGCAAAATAAAGTCAAGAATATATAAAAATCTGGGGCGCCTGGGTGGCTCAGTTGGTTGAGTGTTCAAGCTTCAGTTCAGGTCATGATCTCACAGCATGTGAGTTCAAACCCGCTTTAGGCTCTGTGCTGACAGCTCAGAGCCTGGAGCCTGCTTCAGATTCAGTAGTCTTCTCACTCTCTGCCCCTCCCCCACTGGCATTCTGTCTCTCTCTCTCTCTCAAAAATAAATAAAAAACATTTTAAAAATTAAAAAAAAAGAATATATCAAAGTCTAATGCACCTTACTTTTTAACAGTGGGGCATATGAAAAACAGTCTAATAAGCAAGTTACTTTGTTTAATAGGTAAGGAAATATAGTAGCGTGGAGGAATAAAATGGAGGCAGTACCACCTGATACACTTTAATATATCCCTAAATATAAATATCCCTAGATATTAAACATTGAGTCCCCAATAACCTTTACATGCAAAAAGAAACTTCTTCAGTCATTACAACTGGTTTTCAATATTTTACTTAACAAATTCATATCTATCACTATATCTGTCTATCTATGTACCTATCATCTATCTACCACTAATATATACCTTGAGATATTAAGACAGTGAGGTTATGACATGGAATAACAATAACAAAACCATAATAAAACAAACAATAAGAACAGAATCAAAATAGCCATGACAGTATTGTCATAACCTTTACTTACTTAAGTCCCTGGAAAGTACAGTAAGGTAAGTGTTTTAAACTTTATTTTACATTTGAGAATTTAGTTGGTAATAATGGGAACTAGAATCTGGGTCTCTAGACATTTGGATTAAGATTCCCTTCACTCCACCACTGCCTATCCGCTAGGAATTTCTGAACTGAGGCTGTTTTCCACATAATTATTTTACCTGATTTCACTAGAGAGGATATTTCAAGAAATTATGCAACCTGCACACTTCTTCTGGTCATTTTATCTTCAGAATCTAACATAGTACTTAGAATCTAGAAGCTTCTTTGTAAATATTCGATGGCATGCATCATTATAAAAAAAAAATTTCAAATCTTTCTCCTTTCTTCTATTTTCCTGAGATAGAACTTTTTGTTGGAACCATTCTGTAGAAATCCTTTATGTAGCATTAAACCAAGGGACTTGGTGTCTTGAGCATGAAAGGCCATGGACAGATGGCAAGGCTTTTCTGAAAGGAGAAGAAAGTACATGTATTTTTATTCATTTGTGCATTTTGCTGTGGCCAAGAACATCCTGCAGATGAAAGAATCAATATTTTTGAGCTGCAGACTTAGCCTCAAATGTAAAAGCATTACTGGAGTGCAATGTTTTGAAGCAAAAAGGAAAAGGGAGGGGGGAAAGCTTCTGTAAAACTTCAATGTAATTCTTTTACTTTTTCATTTTATTTTACAGTGTTATTGTAAATGGACAGCATCCTAAGTATTAAGAGAATAAGATTAATATGAACATGCAATAGAAATAAAATAGAATGTAGTATATAATTGCACAGAAAGAGGAGTGATTACTTTTACACCAAAAAAAGAAAATAAAAATCCTTTCGAGATTAGCATTTCCAAAGGGACTGAATCTTTAAAAGGATTTAAGTTTCCAACTCACAAGTGGATTAAGCCACAGGAAGAGGAAAAGTCAGATATCTCTCTTGCCTGTGAAATATGTTTTACAAGATATTCCCTGGATGAATATGGTAAAGAACATAAGATGTTCACAATGACTTTAGAAAAATATAACTTTGAAATTTTAATGCTATTTTCCAAGTCTCTACCCATCTTTATACCCCACCCCCTCCCAGCCTCTTTTTCTCTTATATGTAAATGCACACACACACACACACACACACACACATACACACTCACCATATTTATTGAGCTTGACTCAAACTTTTCAAGATGTATTCCTTTATTAGTTTTATCCACCACCTCACATTTTGATTGTTCCAATTGTTTATTCTTATACTATTTTTGTTACTAGTTTTTTTGTCTGCTTGTTTGTTTGTTTATCTGTTGTGTATATGTTCTTCCCTGTACATCTACACTCAGGAAAGAGTGGGAGGAAAGAGTGGGAGGTCTGCATAGCTCTCAGTTAGCCACTCTCCAACATGCCTTTGTCAACAAAGTCTTAAAGAATCAGGGCTTCAAATAAGTTTGTGATCTGGTATTATTAAAAAATTATCAGATATCCCATACTGCTTCAACCTTTTTTTTTTTCAACATTTATTTATTTTTGGGACAGAGAGAGACAGAGCATGAACGGGCGAGGGGCAGAGAGAGAGGGAGACACAGAATCAGAAACAGGCTCCAAGCTCTGAGCCATCAGCCCAGAGCCCGACGCGGGGCTCGAACTCACGGACCGCGAGATCGTGACCTGGCTGAAGTCGGACGCTTAACCGACTGCGCCACCCAGGTGCCCCACTGCTTCAACCTTTGATGGCACAAAAGACACACAGAAGTCAGAGTAAGTAAATCACACTGAGGATAAACTATACTCATAATTTAAAATCAGAAGTTTTGTTGCTGCGCGATTCACATTTCATATTGCTTCAGGTCCTCCTGCAGCTTCCTTGTCTCTCTCAACATGTTTTTTTCCCAAAAGAATGTAAATATTTTACTGTCACTGAGCTATACATCATTCCAAGTATTTGAATTATAAATATTTTGAATACCTTAAGCACTACAAGTAATGAGAATCAAGGAGTTGCAGATGTTAGCAACCTGATGAAGACATCAGAGAAATCTGCAGATGATGTACACCTCTGGTGGGTAGCTAAGCCTTGGTTACAGTCATGAAGTGGATAGAAAAATATATGTAAACTGTCACCTCAGATATCACACCTGCACGTGTGCTCTGAAGACCTTCTAATATGCCTACCCTGAAAGAAAGTCACATTCCAATGTGCTTTCTTGGATTTACTTATCTCAGAAGGTTGTAATGCTCCCTTCTTGGTGTAATGATGATTTTCTAGGACGAAAATGCTCTGCCTAAAATCAATATTAACTTTTATCGTGATCGACACTCTATTTCATATCCTTGCCATTTACTTTGGCATGGTTTTGAAATTTTCTAGTGACACCAAAGAATCGAGAGAATTAACAAAATCGTGGCATATTGGTAAAAACAAACTGATCTTTGTATATTAAAGCCTAACTGGCATTGATGGCTAAAGCACATTAGGTGTCTTGCAGTTATAGTTCAGTAGACATACAGTATTTTTAATTTTCCGGTCATTTTCATACATCTCATGTTGTTTGATCCTCAAAAAATCTTGCTAAGAGAGACAACTGTTATCTGCATTTTATAGAACCAGGAAGTGTGCTTGTGGCAAACGACATGATCCAACCACTTCATATTGGTAGTTGTTGCACTATTTGGTGGGGAGTGGGGGGAGCATGACCAAAACTAAGAAAGCATGATGTGTTCTCTGCCTGTATCTCAAACCACATCTTATATTATCCTCATCCTTGGTTATCAACATCCAGTTGCTTACCACACACAGCCTGCCCCTATCATTTTCTTAAAAAATATATTTTTTTTCTGTTCTCAATAAATTTGTACATGCTGTTCCTGAAATATTCTTGGGATATTTTTATTCTTTTCCTGACTGGTGCTTTGTATTTTTCAGGTGTCATACTAATTGCAATTTTCTTTTTTTTTAATGTTTTATTTATTTTTAAGAGAGATAGAGAGACAGAGCATGAGTAGGGGAGAGGCAGAGAGAGAGGGAGACACAGAATCTGAAGCAAGCTCCAGGCTCCGAGCTGTCAGCAGAGCCCAAGTGGGGCTCCAACTCAAGGACCATGAAATCATGACCTAAGCTGAAGTTAGACGCTTAACCAACTGAGCCACCCAGGCGCCCAGCCTAATTGTCATATTCTTTTTTAAAAGATTTTTTAACATTTATTAACTTTTTGGGAGACAGAGCATGAGCAGGGGAGAGGCAGAGGGAGACACAGAATCCGAAGCAGGTTCTGTCAGCACAGAGCCCCACATGGGGCCCGAACTCACTAACCGTGAGATCATGACCTGAGCTGAAGTCAGCCACTTAACCGACTGAGCCACCCAGGCACCCCCTAATTGCCATATTCTTGATGAGGCCTTCCCTTCTCATCACTCACTCACCCCCAACCATGTATTTTCTCTCATACTATCTTACTATTTTCTCTTGAAAATAATAGTTCTTTTTGCTGGTAAGATGCAAATGTGTTAGTTTGTTTTTTGTTTGTTTGTTTGTTTGTTTGTTTGTTTTACCAAAGAAGTATTATTTTTTGAGGTCTTCATTTCTTTGTTCCCAAAATTAGACTATTAAACTTGATTAGTTCTAGAGGGGAAATAAGCCACTATTTGTTCATTCATTCATTCATTCATTCACATTCTCTCTCTCTCTCTCTCTCTCTCTCTCTCTCTCTCTCTCTCTCTCTTTCTCTCCCTCTCTCTCTGGCATGGGTGACTAGAAAATAGTTTTACCTGAATCTCTGGAAAGCTCAGCTCCTCCATGGACATCTTTCACTGTGTCTAAAACCAGGGCAGTCTGGACAAAACCAGCCAGGTTTTGCTCACTGGCTAAATATATGGGTATTGCAGGGTCATGCAAGGATCATATGTAAGTAAATCATATGCAAATTCATCTGGTTCTAATTCACTTATTTTACCTATAGCATACCACTGAAAAGACCAGCATCTAGAACTACATTTGCCTTCCAGATTATCCACACTTGACAAGAAAGCGGTAAATAAACATATACATTCATAAATAATATAATTTCATATTGTAATGCATATATTACTTGCTTGAACTGTGTACTTCATTCATATATTTTATGGCATCTCATATTTTCTACTTCATATTCCTATGCTAAAACCAAGTATTCTTGGTTTCAAGGATATTAATGTCCCTATGCAATCAATAAATACTTCATGAAATATGCACACAAACACATATTCTGCAAACCTTTTTCTAAATTATTTTATAAAATTATATCCCCAAATGTGAAATATTATCTTCCCCAGACTGTTGTTTAAAATTTCATTTTAGTTTAGATAATGGATGGTCACAGAATGTTGGGGGGTGCTAGTATTCCCCAGTAGACATAAAGAAGAGTTATCAAAAAGGTGGAGAATAAAATTCTCAAAGTATCATTCTGTAAAATTCTCACAGAGGTTAAAGCAGGCAGTTACATGAAACACAATATCATATTCAATAACTTTTCCAGAGAAGATTCATTTAGGTTGCATTCTTTTTCTGTAATTTCTTCTATTAGTATAAGTGTATACTGGGTTTAAATAAAGCAATTAATTAAATAGGAAGAATAAACAAAACAGAAAGTACTACATTATCCCAAAACACCTGTTCAAATGCCTTCAATAAATGTTAACTTAATGTCTTTGAGATATAGCAAAAAAGTACCTTCCTATTGCCTTAGTCCATTTGGGATGCTATAACAAAACATCATAAAGTGGTTGGCTTATAAACAGAAATTTATTTATCATAGTTCTGGAGAATGGGAAGTCCAAGATCATGGCACTGGTAGGTTTGTTGTCTGCTGGTATCTGTTTCCTCACTGTGGCCATCTTCTCACTATAACGTCACATGGTAGAGGGGGTGAATTAGCTCTCTCAGGTCTGGGTGTGTTGTTGTTGTTGTTGTTGTTGTTTATTTTTTATTTTTTATATTTTTTAAGATTATTTATTTATTTTGAGAGAAAGAGAGAAAAAGGCAGGGAGGGGCGGAGAGAGAGAGAGAGAGAGAGGGAAAGAGAGAGATTCCCAAGCAGGCTCTGCACTGTCAGCACAGAGCCCGATGCAAGGTTGAACTCACGAACCGGGAGATCATGACCTGAGCTGAAACCAAGAGTCAGACACTTAACTGACTGAGCCACCCAGGTGCCCTTGGGGTCTGTTTTTAGAAGAGCTCTGCCCTCATGATTAATCACCTCCCAAAGGATGCACCTCCTAATACCATCATTTTGGGGATTGGGATTTCAAAATATGAAATTTGAAGGGACACAAACATTCAGACCAATTATTGCAATGTGTAATTATTGCACATTGTCAAGCTCTTTTGCACTAAACCAGTAATATTTAGTTTCAAGCCCACCCTGTGCGAATTTTCATGCATGAAAGATATTCATATGAAAGTTATGCTTAATTATCAATGCAAAAATCTGCATTCCTAAAATGATAATTGCTTTAGACAGTAGAGATAAAGATGAGCAAAATGTAGAGTCATAAGAGAAGAGCGCTAGAGAAACAAGTGAGATGTGTATCCAGACAAAGTTTATTTTTAAACATTTGTAGGTAGATTTAAATACAATACACATGGACTTTATGTCAACTGAGGGCAGAAGAAACATTTATGATATTCGGAGGTATAATAAGTATCTTTAAAGGACAGAGAGCTGGGGCGCCTGGGTGGCGCAAGTAGGTTAAGCGTCCGACTTCAGCCAGGTCACGATCTTGCGGTCCCTGAGTTCGAGCCCCGCGTTGGGCTCTGGGCTGATGGCTCAGAGCCTGGAGCCTGTTTCCGTTTCTGTGTCTCCCTCTCTCTCTGCCCCTCGCCCGTTCATGTTCTGTCTCTCTCTGTCCCAAAAATAAATAAACATTGAAAAAAAAATTTTTTTAAATAAATAAATAAATAAAGGATAGAGAGCAAGGTCCTTATATTTCTTTATCGTCTGAGAAAAGCAAGAAAAAACACATGGCTAAAGACACAGAAACAGTGTTTCTAAATATGATTCTTCCTGGGCGAATCATACTTTAGTCATGAAATTTAAGTATGAAATTTATTCTTTCTTCATGAGATCATGGATTGACTTTGAGTCTGAGGGTCTGAAGACAGTGATCTTTTATTTCTCAAGAATGAATTGGGTAGTATTCTTTCTGAGGCCAAGAAACCCTATGTGCTATTTCCAAACTTCATGTGCCCAAGGGTCGAATATGCCCTGTGTGTCTGCCCTTTTCAAATTTTGGGGAATTTTTGAGATGGAGATTCTTAGGCCTGTGCCTAGATCTAATGAATCAGATTCTGTAGTTAAGGTCTGTCCCCAGGTGATTTAAATGCACTTTAAAATTTGAGTAGCACTGGTTTAGGAGACACATGCGTTTTTTAAAGCATTAGAACCTAATGCCATGTATACTTTCAGCAGAAGACCTGAAATCAACACTATGACAGAAAGCCATGAAATTAAAATCTGTTTTGATTGCCACACAAAGTGATTTTTGTAGAAAATCTATTAGTATCTCTGATTTCTGATAGCAATAATATTAATAATGCCAATAACATGGTAGCAACAATAATATAATTCTATCAAAATAAAAAAATAGTAATAAAAGCAATAGCCTACATACTTTTAGTCATTGCTCTGAGTCAAATACTGTGCATACTTACTATACATTAACTTTTTTCATCTAAGAGCTTTATGAAGCAAGTATTGCTTGGAAAGAGTAAGTGGTTTGCTCCAAGTTACTCAACTTGTGAAGTGGAGGGTGTGAATTTAAACCAAAAATCTGTCTAAAGCCCAAACTCTATTCCATTACTCTTCTAAACCAACTTGCTCATAAAGAGTTGAAATAATAATCTCTAGGATTGCTGTGATGGTAACTTTGGTAAAACAACATAGGTATTAATAAATATTTGTGGTTTTTTTCATTCAGTAACATTTTCACTAAGGTTGACTACTCACTCTTTAAATAAACAACTGAAGGGGCACCTGGGTGGCTCTGTTGTTAGCATCTGACTTCGGCACAGGTCATGATCTCACAGTTCGTGGGTTCAAGCCCTGTACCAGCACTACATCTGACAGCTCAGAGCCTGGAGCCTGCTTAGGATTCTGTATCTCCTTCTCCCTCTCTCTCTCTCTCTCTCTCTCTCTCTCTCTGCTCACACTGTGCCTCTCTCTGTCTCTCAAAAATAAATATTAAAAAATTTAAGATATTAAACATTTAAAAATTTAAAATTAAAATTTTGTGAATGCACAAATCTAAACCTGAACTTTAAAGACTTAAATTATTCAAAGGCAAAATGAAATCAGCTGAATTCAACTGAACTAATTTTTAACAAGTTGTTAATAAAATTGGTTGTTTTAAAAATAACTAGTTGTAAAAGAAAATGTAGAATTTGATTTTGAATATATATATATATATATATATATATATTTAAAGCATTATATATATATATGTGTGTGTATATATATATATCTATATATATATATAGATATCTGTGTGTGTATTCATATATATGGCAAAGAATATAGACATAATGAATATATAGAGATGTAGTGAAACCTAGTTACTATTTTTTATATATGAACAAATTTTCAACTCTTTCATGTATTCACTCTTAAAGATACACACACACACACACACACACACACACACAAACACACACACAGATCTGTACATTTGAAATCCTGTAAAAATGGGACAAAAGCTTTGCAATTGAGCCACTCTAGGGTATCTTTTCAATAATGTACTTTCAAATTAATAAAAATATATATGTTAATGAAGAATGTGTTTGGTCTGGTCTTTGAAAATATTGTTTCTATTCCATTAACAGATTCATTCCATAAAACCCTAACACTGCCATCCCACTTCAACATGCCCTTCTCAAAAAATATGTTTTCTCTCTAGCACCAATGATTCCTTATCTATGCCACTTTGATGAAAATAATCTTTTTATCTTCAAATCCATGCATAAATTCTGTTTGAAACAAAAATTTTAATGGGAAAGATTGAACTATCCTTTGGATCAGTAGATGATTAAATATGTAAATAGTCTTTTAATCTCCAACCAGCATTCAGCTAAGCATTTTTTTTCTTATCCTTAGACCAAACCAGCTATTAGAACATCATTTGCTGCTATCATCCAAAGTTACTTTAACTGACATGAACTTTTATGTTGGAACTCTGAGTCCATGGACAATAACTGCAGAACATGCTGGGTTTTATAAATAATATTATTGCATTTACCACATTATGTTCCCTATATAAAGTCCTCTAAGAAGAAAAGCTGTATTTCTCCTGAGCAGCTCGTGTGGTTTGATTTATGAGTACTGAAAATTCCATAACTATCTTCCCTCCTCCCTTGGTTTCTAGGATAGGATGTTTGGAACGAAATATGAAGCCCAGTTTAACAATTTTCAAAGTTTTTGTGTTTTATGTATCACACAATATATGTAGTAGCGTCTGAAATGAAAATAGGAGGGCAGAATGTGAGCTCTGGAGGAGTGCACAGTTTTGAACCTAGTCTATTCATCCTTCTATCTGCCTCCTGGCTCAGTTGGTCATCTACTTTACATTTGAAGTGTAATTATGAAGATTACTTCAGTGCATTTTTTAAATTTTATCCAAATTTTTATCTGTTACTAATTTTTAAAAGATATATACTTGTATTAAATGTAGCATCTATTAGGAATACTATTTTGTAACTGTGGTATCATATTACTTGGCATATCACTGTGTTGGTTAACACCACAGTTACAAGGTTGCCTAGGTTTTGCTTATTTGGCTTCCAGCCCCCCCCCCTTTTTTTTTCTCATAAGCCTTGATATTTTCAGTGTAGGAATTTGCAGAACATGAGGTTTTTCAGGAGCGCATTCATGGTATTTTAGTAGAAACACCTGGACTTCCGTTGTTGTAGCAGCATGCTACCCACAATTTAAGAAAAGCATTGTTTCTTTCATAAAATATCTAATTTTTTAATTTGATACAGTGAAGTTCTGGATGAAATACAAATGTAAATCTGTAAGTAGCTCCAAGTGTATATATGCACTGCTAATTAGTATTAGACTATATTGCTGATTGAACTAGTTGTGCATATTTGAAAGCTGACACTAATCTGTATGTTGGGAATCTCATTTTTCTGTATTAAGTAGGAAAAATATCAGGAATATAAAGACCAATTTGTAAAAATCTGTAATGTAAAAAGATGTATAGTGTTGGTTGCTCATTTATTCTGTGTTAGAATGTACTTTTGTTTAGGCATCATGTCTGAGACACGGGACCCTAATAATCAGTTCATGGGTAAATCCTCTAAAACTTAAGCTATCTATGGGAATCCCGTAAGTCATGGGCATATTATGCAATTTTTTCAGTGTTGTGAGAGGAAAACTATTGCAGCAATTGTGGGAAATTCCCCTCATTCTAAAAGAGAGATGAATGGCACTCTTTTATATTTTATTCAGTTGAATTATCATTATATGACATGGGTCCAGTACTCAAGAACATGAGAGACCAAAACTGAGAACAACCCAAAGGCAGGAAAAAAGGCAAAAGAATGACACGGGGCACCTGATTGGCTTAGTTGGTTAAGTGCCGGATTCTTGATTTCAGATCAAGTCATAATCTCACAGTTGTGAGATTGAGCCCCATGGCAGGCTCTGCTCTGACAGTGTGGGGCCTGCTTGGGATTCTCTCTTTCTCTCTCTCTCCCCATCCCTCTCAAAATAAATGAATAATCATTAAAAAAAATTTTTTTAGGGGCGCCTGGGTGGCGCAGTCGGTTAAGCGTCCGACTTCAGCCAGGTCACGATCTCGCGGGTGAGTTCGAGCCCCGCGTCGGGCTCTGGGCCGATGGCTCAGAGCCTGGAGCCTGTTTCCGATTCTGTGTCTCCCTCTCTCTGCCCCTCCCCCGTTCATGCTCTGTCTCTCTCTGTCCCAAAAATAAATAAACGTTGAAAAAAAAAATTAAAAAAAAATTTTTAATGACAAAAATCTGTGTCTACCATGAAGACCCATTGCCAATCATGAAGCCACCTACATTAAGTAGTTTGTTTTTCAGCTAAATACATTTTGTTATTTTAAACCATTTATTTTTGTCTTATATTCAATCCAATATGTCGTATTCCACACACACATATATGTAGTGCACATACACATATATGGACACATGCACACACATGTACACACATGAGCTTTTATGAAGATTTTATTCTCAAATATTCCTACTGGTCATGCCCATCATTCTTCTACACCCATAGAGTTTTTTCTTCTCATTTCAATTTAGGAGCATTCACAAAGGCACAATAGTGAACTTCTTCCCCTTTTTTTCTCCAGGCTTCCCATCAACAATTGAGTTACTTTGTTTCAACTATCTTATTTAAGAAATGTAAATGAATATTACTAGACGTTATTGTAGATCTGCTATGTTTGCATTCTACTGTAGCATTGTCAGTATTGCTATCCATTACCGTAATTATCCTGCAATATCTGAGCATAAACTGATTTTGTCCTGTAAGACTCCAATACTAGCTAACACTATACTTCTAATGAACCACTTCTCATCAACTCTATCATAAAAAATTGAATAATGTCCTTCAGAGTAATAATCTCACTACCATTTTAGATCTTTAATCACCTCAACAAGATCAATTTGCCTTCAGCATACTGGCTTTCCTAAACAGTGATAGATACTCATGTATTACTTCTGCAAATACTACTAAGCATCTACAATGTACCAGGCACTTTTCAAAGTGTTGGTGATATGTCAGTGAGTAAAAGAGCTCTACTCTCATAGAACTTAATTCTTTTAACCATCTTTATTGGGTCACATGATATTTTTCAGTTATTTCTCTGTTTATGCCCAATATGCCTATTTATCCAAATCTTGCTCTAGATTTAGATATAGGTATCTTAAACCTTCCGTTTTAATTCATGTCTTGTTTTCTAGGAGACATGTATAACTTAGTGTTTTAGCCAGCATTAAGTAATGGGACCCTATTACAAGTGAAGCAAGCAGGCTTCCAGTTATGGAATGAATAAGTCATACAGTATTATAAGGCACAGCAGCGTAGGGAATATGGTCATTGGTATTGTGATAGCATTGTATGGTGACAGATGGTAGTTACACTCGTGGTATGCATAGTATAATGTTTGGAGGTGTTGAATCACTGTTGTATACCTGAAACTAGTGTAACATTGTGTTTCCACTGTACTCAAATTAAACACACACACACACACACACACACAAAGGTTACTATCTCTGTAGAGCTTAAAATATAGGGTAGAGGGAGACAATTGGAAGTCAACTGTAGTTAACTGAAATAAATGCTAGAAGGAAGTATGAGAAAGGTGTTCTATCAGCTCACATAAAGTGGTTATTTAGTCAGTGAAAGAGTCAAGAGAGTGAATATTTAATTGGGACATAATTATGGATGGGAGTTATTTATACCAAAATACAGAATGAGTAGAGAAGTATCAGTCTATTGAAAATAATACGATTAAAATTGAAAATATCCGGGGCGCCTGGGTGGCGCAGTCGGTTAGGCGTCCGACTTCAGCCAGGTCACGATCTCGCGGTCCGTGAGTTCGAGCCCCGCGTCAGGCTCTGGGCTGATGGCTCGGAGCCTGGAGCCTGGAGCCTGTTTCCGATTCTGTGTCTCCCTCTCTCTCTGCCCCTCCCCCGTTCATGCTCTGTCTCTCTCTGTCCCAAAAATAAATAAAAACGTTGAAAAAAAAATTTAAAAAAATTTAAAAAATTAAAAAAAAAATTGAAAATATCCTATTCATAATATTTTTGCCAGCTATCTAAGGAGTATTAATATTATTATTTAGGCAAGAGGAGTCATTACATAATGTAAAAGAAGTGATGTGATCAAATATCTGTTAGGGGACTAACTCTTGTGGCAGTGTGGCAGCTAGCTCCTAGCTGGGCTAAGAATGGAAGTATCGAAACCATCAGTAAGTTATTGCAACGTATGAGTCAGAGATAGATGAGGACCTAAAAGACACTAATAGCAGCAGATACAAATGGCAGATAAATATGAGAAATATTGATCTAGGACTTTTTCAGACAGAAAAGCTTTTAGACACTAGTCTGTAACTGAAGATTAGATGAGCTGCCTCTAAGAATCTAATGGTTTCTTTGATCTCACTACTCTAATCACAAATCAGAGAATTGCATGTTTTTGTGTGTTTGTGTGTGTTCGTGTGTGTGTGCGTGTGTGTGTGTGTTACTGGTGAAATAAAAAAATACATAATATTAAATGTCTTTTCAAATTTCAATTGCATTTTGAAGTGAACAGAATTGTTTATGTATTATTTGGTGATGTTATTCAAATAAGGCAGATAACAAATATGTTGTGATTACTATTAAAATGGAAACTGCAGACTAAGAACCATTATGATAAGTGACTCCTAAGGATGGGGAGTATTTTATGGGTGCTTGATACTTTTGCAATCAACTATGGAGAAAATTAAAACTGCCATCAGTGATGGATACAGCTAGTATCCTGCCTTCAGACCTGTCTAGCATAAACTCACTACATGTGCAGGACGAAGAAAATGGGCTTTCAATTTTATTTCCTAACTTTTCAGCAAGACCTAAGTTTCTGTGTTTGTATATTTATTTATTTATTCATTTCAATCACAAACTGTACAAAAATTTTTCCTGTAGCAATCAGAAAGTACAAGGGCTTCCTTTACTGACCATAACCAGTCATGTGCACCATTTTATAGCCAAATACTATTATAGGATATTAAGTTGTCACCCAAACCAGAAAACAAGCAACAATAAAAAGTAACTACATGATTTACAGTTTAGTTCAATGTTAAGGGCAGACTACGTGGTCTGTGCTGGTGATATTCCAGCCCCAAGGACTCGAAGCCAATTCCTGAGATTGTACAAATGCATTACAATTTTTCTTGTTCATTTGGTGATGTGCATTAGGATGATTGTTTGGGCTTTCTGATATCATTTACTTTCCCAAAGGTCAGGAGAAAAAAGAAATAACAACTAATGAGTTAGTCCCAGAAGAACATCAAGTTTTGATTATTTTATGTTCATACCATTGAACAAAAATTAGACCACAATGCATTAGCATTTATACTACTTTCGCAGGGCTTAGTAGGGAGGGCTGTTCAAAGGGAACACAACTGCCTTCACGGAAAAGGACATTAAAAAGACCTATGTAAAAAATATTCTTTTTAGTTTACTTTTAATCCTTTTCTCTAATAATTAAATTGTTGTGGAAAGAACAAAAAAATTTTTTGTACTTAAAAGGTTTAAGAAAAACAAATTTGCATACAGAAATGAATGGTGATAATATTAAACTAAAATATTTGACTAATACTCTTGAAAGTGAATGATGCCTCATAATTAAAAATATGCTTTATAGGGGCTCCTGGGTGGCTCAGTTGGTCCAGCTTCATCTCAGGTTGTGATTTTATGGTTTGTGAGTTCGAGTCCCGCATCAGTTTCTCTGCTGTCAGCACAAAGCCCACTTCACACCCTCCATTCCTGCCCCCTCTCTCTGCCCCTCCCCTTCTCATGTACATGCACTCTCTCACAAATAAACACTTAATAATATATATGCTTTATAATTAAGTATCAAAACACTGATGAGCCCTAAGCAAACCTGATTTATTTAAAAAGCCAACATGAACATCTCACACCAATGACTTAGAAATAGCCAATTCCATAGATAGAGCAAAATATTTCTAATGGTGAACACTTTCTGTCTTCCTCTTTTCTTCTATTTTTTAGGAGAATTATATCATTTTTTTAGATAATGAAGGCCAAACATTTTATGTACATATAAAATAGTTTACCTAATTTCAAAATAAACCGAATCTTTCTCTTAATCATTTGCCTAACGCTACACTAAATTATCTATTTGTGTAGTACTTAGTCACTGGCTTTTTTATAAATATATAATATTTATGAAGGTCATTTAAAGCAATGCTTAACACAATGCCAAACTGATTTATTGACAAATCAAAATCAGATTTACAGACAAAAAAATATATGTCTTTGTAAGAGTAACAACTCGTTTAAAACATTGTGGTTAGAAAAATAATGCCTCCTCAACCACTTTTAGATATCTATGCCTTAATCATCAAAACCTTTGAGTATGTCACATTACATGACACATATAATAAGGTTAAATATAGATTTAAGGATGTTAATCAAGTGACCTTTTAATAGGCATTTTCCCTGGATTATCTGGGTTGGCCCAATTTAATCGTATATCCCCTTAAAAGCAGGAAAGGAATCCAGAAGATTGGGTCACAGAGATGTGGCAATGGAAGGAGAGATGGCATATATTTGAAACATGAGAGGGACTTCAGCCATCATGGCTGGCTTTGAAGACAGAGAAAGGAGGCCATGCACCAGTGAATGCAAGTGGCTTCTAGAAGCTGAGAATGGTGCTCAGCTAATGGCCAGCAAAGAAATGAGCACCTTGGTCCTACAGCCACAAGAAACTGAATTCTGCCAATAACATGGATGAGCAAATAGATCCTCCCTTAGGGTCTCCACATAGGAATACAGCCCTACAGACATTTTGCTTTAGTCTAGTGAGATCCATGCCTGCTTTCTGACCTCCGAACTATACAATAACACTTTGTGTGTGTTTAACCATGAAGTTTCAGTAATTTATTATAGGGGTGATAGAAAGCTGATACAAATATCTTATGATATGCCCTGTTTTATGCCTGAGAAAACTGAATCCCATAGAGATTTTATGACTTAACCATCTAATGCCTAGGTAGCGACAGGGTTTATACTAGCCCCTTGACCTTCTCCCAGTAGCACCCTCTGCTTGTCTTACCTGTTTTTATCAGTCCATTCTCATCAAAGCAGTTTGATTCACTTAAAACAGATTGATCATGTGCCTTTTGTGCACAGCCTTAAAATATGCATTGTTGTGTGGAGTCTGACACCTTCTGACCTCATACAAGATCTACTCACTAAGCTCCCTCCCACGTGGCTCTCCACTCTGAGGACACATCTATTGCTTGGCTGATGGCAGCTCTTTGCCCTTGCCTGTCCCCATGCTTGAAGACCTCTCCATCTCTCTAAGTTCTTGACATGGATAGCAAATTCTCATAATCCAGTTTAAATATCACTTCTTTAGAAGTCCAAAATTCCATAAATCACCGTTTCCATTTCTGTCATTTTAGCCTCCTCAAACTTTATCTTTGTTTCTTTACTAATCTATTTATTTATTTTTTGCTTCTTCCTCTGGACTTAAAGAATCATAGATGTAGAGACTTCATCTCTTACAGGAATCACTGACATTGGTATACAATTGCCTAATAAAAAACTCTAGTATGAAACATCTGGTAAATAATTTATGGCTCCTGGATCAAGGCTTTTACCCCCTGAACTTTAGCATAAAAGCCAGTGACTTGTATTCAGATCCCCACATTAAAATGCCTACTTTCCAGAAATGGACCCACAAATGTGTGGCCAACTAATCTTTGACAAAGTGGGAAAGAATATCCAATGGAAAAAAATCTCTTCAGCAAGTGGAGACGGGAAAACTAGACAACAATGTACAGAAGAAGGAACCTGGACCACTCTCTTACACCATACACAAAATAAACTCAAAATGGATGAGAGACCTAAACATAAGACAGGAAGCCACCAAAATCCTGGAAGATAGAACAAGCAACAACCTCTTTGACCTCGGCTGCAACAACTTCTTATGACATGTCTCTGAAGCCAAGGGAAACAAAAGCAAAAATGAACTATTGGGACCTTATCAAGATGAAAAGCTTCCTCACAGAGAAGGAAATAATCAGCAAAACTAAAAGGCAACCAATGGAATGGTAGAAGATATTTGCAAATTATATTTTCAGATAAAGAGTTAGTATCAAAAATCTATAAAGAATTTATCAGTCTTAACACCCAAAAAACAAATAACCCAGTGAATAAATGGGCAAAAGACATGAATAGACACTTTTCCAAGGAAGACATCCAGATTACTAACAGACATATGAAAATATGTTCAACAATACTCATCATCACGGAAATACAAATCAAAACCACAATGAGATACCACCTCACACCTGTCAGAATGGCTGAAATGAACAACTCAGGCAACAACAGATGTTGTTGAGGATGCAGAGAAAAAGGAACCCTTTTGTACTGATGGTAGGGATGCAAACTGGTGCAGTCACTCTGGAGAAGTGTATGGAGGTTCCTCAAAAGTTTAAAAATAGAACTACCGTATGACCCAGCATTTTCAGTCCTAGCTATAAATGATGATTCAAACCCCCATGTTTATAGCAGCACTATTGACAATAGCCTAAGTATGTAAAGAGCTCAAATGTCAAATGTCCATCAACTGGTAAATGGATAAGTGGATAAATGGATATATATATATATATATATATATATATATATATATAGTCTCCAATTGTGTATATATGCAATGGAATATTACTCAGCAATCAGAAAGAATCAAATCTTGCCATTTGCAACAATGTGGATGGAACTAGAATGTATTATGCTATGTGAAATAAGTCAGTCAAAGACAAGTATAATATGATTTCACTTATATGTGGAATTTAAGAAACAAAACAGATGAACATAGGGGAATTGAAGCAAAAATAAGGAGACAAACCATAAGAGACTCTTAAATACAGAGAACAAACTGAGGGTTGCTGATGGGGTGTTGGGTGGGGGGGGGGGTTAAATGGATGATGGGCATTAAGGAGGGCACTTGTTGAGATGAGCACTGGGTGTTGTATGTAAGTAATGAATCACTAAATTCTATTCCTGAAATTATAATTACTATGTGTAATTATATATATGTATATATATTTACTATATGTAAATTATAATTACTATATACTACATTATAATACTATATGTTCACTAACTTGGATTTAAATTTTTAAAAATGGGATTCCTTCCCCCAAAATGCCTGTATTTCAAGGAATTTTTGTTCATCCACTGACTTTATATTAATTCAAGGTTATAAATGTAAACTCACATAAATAAATTATCATGTTTATTTCTTGAAGACATTAGGAAGTGGCATAATTATTTTTCTTCTTTTTTTCTGCTGTTAGAATGAAATGTAACATGAGTAGCTATGAATATAAGATAACTGACTAAATAGTGTATTAGGGATATTATTCTGGCACAGTCCAAAAGTATTCAATGGATAAGTAAAAGCTCAGAGAAAAACCGATTAGACTCTACTACATTTATTGACACAGAAAGAAAATTGCTCAGGCCCAAAGTGTCGATGGAAAGAAAGACAGAGGCAGGTGATACCTGTAACCAGAAGGTAAACTAGCACAGGTATTGATGATGATAGGATTTATCATAGGCTAAAATATTAGTGAGGACAGCAATGACTCAGTTACTTAAGTGAAAATAAAAATCAGAGATTTTTTATTTTTGATATCCAAATGAATAGAAATAAAATATCATATCTTTAAAATAATTATTTGGGAATTCAATAGACAATTATCTAATTGCCTTGAGACAGAATCGTTGATCATGTTTGGGATCATTAGAGCCTAAATTTGAAATTGCTCATTTGTCTTTGATCTTTTCATTTTAGTTATTGAGATGTGACTTTGAACACTGGATTTTTCATTTCTAAAAATGAAGAATCATTTTACTGTGTCTCATTGGTTGCATTGTGAAAGAATGTTACATTTTTTCCATCTTCTGTTTTTAACAATTTATAATAATATAAAAAATTTTTAGTTTAATATTTCCAAAATTTAGGATAACCATTGCCTAGATTATTCAAATTATTTTTATATCACCATTCATTCATTAATTCAACTTATTAACTGGGCCAGGAAACTGGAATAAATTAATTCTTTAATTTGCCTTCAAGAAGTTCACAATAAATAGGGAAGTAAAAATACATGCCCAAGGGGCCCTGGTGCACCTTCAAAAAAAGGCTTGCCTGGAGGTGACTCCTATCACTCCTTGTTCTATTAAATGTAGAGAATAATTTTAGGATATATTTACTTTAGATGATCACATTTATTATACAAAAAAGTGTCAAGGTTCACTAATATTTAAACTAGAGTATTGGAGAGTTCCCTCTGATAAGGTGATCTGTAAACTAGAAGGGAATATTGAAAAGGATGTGGCCATGTGAAGGAGCAGGAAAGGATGATAGTGGAAAAGACTGAAGTGTGCTACATTTCACTGCTGTATCTGTTCTTTCAGTGGATGAGTTCCAACATCAAGTTCTAGTCAGGACACATAGAACTTGCTAAGAAATACTCATTTATTAATTCAGCAAAAATATATATTTCCAAGTCCTTTTAGGCCACTGTGATAGATGGAATTACTGTTCATTTATATTCATTGCCTCCCTGAGGAAGGCTGTACATCCCTATTCTGTGGCACTCAAGTGGTCATGTGATTGACTAGGGGAAATGGAGATATGTATGATTCATTGATGTATGTGATCAATCAATCTATGAGCAGACATGAAATGTCTCCGTAATAATCATAAGCCTTAAGAACTAGTGTACTGTGTAGTTTTAGGATATATAAAACTATATAATATATAAAGTTTTATATATAATTTACAAAACTATATACATATAGAGTTCCTCTTTTACTCTACAAGGACAACCAGCCATGTTACAGACAAAGTTTACTCTGTGGCCTGAGTCCCAGCTTGAAACTGATGGGGAATATTCAATTTGAATAGGAAATATAAATCTTTGTTGTTATAAACCTGTGGGATTCTGCAATTTATTATTATTATTATTATTATTATTATTATTATGCCATTATCTACCCTCTTCAGACTGATACAGCCAGCTGTTTAAAAATTTCCAACAGTTTGAGCTTTTTTGTTCGGGAAAATGTTCAGACTTATACTATCCAAAATGATAGCCACTAGCCACTAAATTGTTTTAATCAATGGAAGCTACAGAAAATGTAAAACCTGGTTCCAGCAGTCACACTAACTATATTCTAAGTACTCACTAACCAAATGTGGCTCATGGATACCACATAGAACAGCATAGATATAGATAATTTCCTTCATTACAGAAGGTTCTATTGAGAAGCGCTGGCTCAGACTGTGAAAAATTTGGGTCTCTTCCAGCTTTCACTCTGTTTCCAACTTATATGGATTCACTAATCTCTTTTCTCTGGGGGTAGTTAGACCTAGTCAAGGGAAGAGCTTCAGTTCTCCCAAGCATCTTAAATCTCATTGGCTTCCTGTGAGTTTTTATTCCTTTTAATCTAAAACCAATTGAAGTTGTTGCTGGATCATTTTATACTCCACTAATGGCCAGACCCTCTGGAATTCACTAATACTGTTACATACCAATCAATAACAATTAACTACCATCACTTCAACTTGATATTTGCCTTGTTCCAGAATTAGCAGCATGACACTCTTGGTTTAATGGGGAAATGCAGTGATTTTTGAAGCTTCTGCAACCAAATTGATGTAGACTTTTTGAAATGATATCCAGACACACATCCATGGATCCTCGTCAACAGAAAGCCAGCTTGTTGAGAATAATCAGCAAGCCGGTGAGCACCCGCATCTGGTCTCTTCATTCCCAGTTTTCTTGGCCCTGTCCTATTCCAAAGTTTTAGAGGCTTGTGATTGCCCAGAGATTGGAGGATATACTCTTCTCTTATAAAGCACACTTTACTTCATAAGTATGATTTAGTCACTGTTCACCAAATTTCTATACAGTTTGCTTCAAGTCTTGACTCTGACTGCATATTTCTCTCCCTGTTTATCTACATATCTTTTAAAATCCAGCTCAAACCTCATTTTTCCTTGAAAAAATTTTCTTCTCTCAAATCTTTTCAGCCCATGTTATCGCTTCCTCAGAAGCATTACAGTAGTTCCATGCACTGTCTTTTCCTGTATATTTAATTCATTTATTCAACATTTATTTATTGCCAAGGATCTAGGTAAGTAGAAAACGTCAATAAATATTAGATAAAAATCAGTCTCTGTGGAACTTACATTTTAGTGTGATTTGATGACTTTTAGCAAATTCAGTACAAGTGCTATTCATTGTTTCTTTCAAAATTCCCTCTGCTCCTTGTTCTCTAGAACATTGCTTTGACACCATTGATGTATTGATTAATGAAAAACTTTAATGCAGCATACCTCAATGTATATTGATAGTCTGCATTTTCAAGGTCGGTGATGTTCTCCTTTGATTAGGCACAAAACATTTTCTGAATGCCTGGGCCAGTACAAACTTATACTATGTCTTTTTGGGTTCTAAACTGTGCTCTGTCTAGACTGTCTCCCTGTCTCTTGTCTTCGATTCTCAGAAGAATTCACACAAAACTATCAATCAAAGGGCAGGTACTCAGTTCTCCGGTTCTGCTTTGTTGCTAACTCTCCAAAGTAAAATAGTAGGATTTGTTCTTAACAGGGAAAAATAGTGTTCCAACCAACTGGCTAATACTTTCACTTGAAAGAAACAATGCTGACATTTTTTTTTTTTTCAGAAAGCATGCTTTTTAATTTGTCTTATCACAAGTGACATATGGATTAAACACTTCCTCCTGGGGTCTCTAAAATATGATTTAGATGTATAATATGTTTAAATATTACTTGAAAAACAGTTTTATCATCTGAAATATATCAGAAAGATGGGGTGCCTGGGTAGCTCAGTTGGTTAAGCATCCGACTTCGGCTCAGGTCATGATCTCATGGTTTGTGGGTTCGAGCCCCATGTCAGGCTCTGTGCTGACAGCTCAGGGCCTGGAGCCTGCTTCAAATTCTGTGTCTCCCTCTATCTGTGCCCCTTCCCTACTCGTGCTCTCTCTAAATCTCTCCAAAATAAATAAACATTAAAAAATATTTAAAATACATCAGAAATATTTACTGAAATAACATTTAAAAATAGCAGTATGGAGTAGAAAAGAAAATGTAGAATTTATATATATATATATATATATATATATATGTATATATCTGTGTGTGTGTGTGTGTGTGTGTGTGTGTGTGTGTGTGGTTTTATGTGTTCAAAGAAGGAGCTTTAGAGATTATATAACCCTTGGCTTTCTAGATCATTTCACAACCTCCCATTGTCTAGCCATCACCCAAAATCCACCACAGATTTCATATATGTACACAAAATAATTAAAATAGGAAATATAATTATTTATATTTTGTCTTAAGAGTGATTGGACCCTAGATTTTATAATGCCATTTCTAGACAGAAAATGAATGAGGAAGCTTGGCCCTTTTCCTTAAAGTTATTGGACATTTACTTCTTGGAGAAACTCAACATTTTTTTTCCTTATAAAAAATATGACTTATGTAGCAAACTATAAAGCTAAATAACTCATTACCAGATTTATACATATTTCAAGCTAATGTTCATGAAGATACAAAAATCAAATTATATGAGGCACATTTGTCTAAGTAATCTACTTATTGTATCGAGAGTCCCATTTGGTTACATAGTTATTTATATTTCCTTTTAACTCTTACTCATAAATAATTTTGAATACTTTTTAAACTTAATATATAAAGGTCTCAACTAATTGTGGACAAGAGCATTGCAATTATTTCTTCTCTGTGTTAGATGCCTCCTGTTTTGGGGTTATCAGCAGACATACAGAGAATTTCCTCAGGGTTCTTGCGGTGATTGCCACACATCACAACAGTACTTGCCTTCGAGAAGTTCCAACAACATGAAGGAAAATAACTCACTTAAATGTGAAAAGTTCAGTCTGAAAACAGTTAACTATATTAAATGCAATGTTTATCCTGCAGAGGGAACAGGCAGATTCTTAAAGCTTTCTTTCTAGGGCATTCATACACCCAGTGGTCAATTCTTGGTTACTTTTTCTTTCAAAAATGAGATGACCATGTATGTTAAGAGGATTGTGAGAAGTCAAGGACACCCAGTGATCTTTAATCTCACTTTCACCATTTATCTTCAGTAGATATTTCCAACTCTGAAATTCCTGATTCACAGATAACCTGCTTATTTGTAAGTTTTAGCACTCTTGGAAAGTGAATAAGCGACCCATAGACCATATGGACAGCAGAGGTCAGAGAGCGGTCCTTTAAATTACATTTCATAATAGATTTTGAGGGAAAATGCGGGTTCCAAAAAATGTGCTCTTCCAAACAGCATAGAATCCGTCTGTGGGGATTTTCCTACCTCATTTTAACCTTCCAGAAATTATGCCTACTAGAAAATAAGAGCTACAGAAGGAGGAAACTAGAAGCCTCTGAGATTACCCAGAAAACCAGTTTGCAGGCAAGCAGGGAATGTTTATATGGTTAACTAGATAGTTTACTTTCCTTTATACAATGACTATTGCTAAACTCCAATGTATATTGAGAGTAAATCTCAGGGCTATACATTTGTATTTTGTATCATTTATCTCATTGCATTCTCCCACTGGGGGGACAGTCAATACTATTATCATAATGCTATGAATGAGGAAGCTGAAGAGTATAAATAGAAAAGTCTGTTCCAGGCAACCCAAAGGATAAGACTTAGAGTCAAGATCACTACCCTTACATTCTTTTTTTACAGCCTAAATGTGATCTATCATCTCTCAAAGAACACGGCACTATTTTTAGTTGAAAAGCAAGTTAAATGCAAACAATCAGTTTGTCCCTTGGCATCTGTCCTTTTCTCTGTCACACTGCTTTTCACACTTCGTTCCATTGCCATAATCCCTTACCTGAAAACTTGGGAACAATAAACAAAAACGGACACCTAATGTGTAAGTCTACATCTATAGCCCTCACTGTGTTTATTATGGGCAATGTAAGGTTTGAATTCCTCATAGCACCACTACCATCTCTGATCATTTTGCAAAATGAAGAAAGACACTAATGGAAATTTTTATATTGCTAGATAATACCTGATACTATAAAAAAGAACTGTGTGTCTATAAAATATAACCTAGTCATAGAGTTATAAGCAAACATAGGGACACCTTTTAATTAGAATGATACTTTTGAGGTGGATAGAGCATCATTTTAGCATCGTACAAATCAAACTCTTGATACTCTTATTTTTGATTCATATTTTATACAATTATATACATAACAACATTGCATGCCAATTGCTAAAAAAACTGTTTTTAAGTGCTGATAATTTTCTACTAAATATTGTCTGTTTAATACACCAAAGACAATTAGGCCTGAAAATCATTAGTTCTGAGATTATACATTTCTCAAGAACGTAGAACTTAGCCCTCTACAGTTGTCACTAAAGAGCCCAGATTTAGCCATTCAAGAACAATGGCAGACTATATCACTTTGTTTAATTTTAAAAACTATAATAATTCAAAGTTAGGTGTTAGGCAAATTTATTAATTAATATTTATAGATATATTTTATAACAATTCATTTTAATGATCTTTCTAATTTAGCAAGCTAGTATTGTTAAGATATCTTACATTTCAATGTCTACTCTTCCTTCCATACTTTTCTTCTAACATTTATTGTGAAAAATTTAATCTTCATGTGCATTACCTATTTTTATTAATGATAATATTTACCACATCTTCATTATCTCTGTCTCTTTGCACATGCGCGCACACACACACACACACACTTTAACCAATGAAAATAAGTTGTGGACTTCATAATATTTTATTCCTATAAAAACAAGGATATTCTCCTATATAACAAAAATCATGACACTTAATAAATGTCAGCTTGATACTGTATCACCTGGTATTGAGTTCCAGTTATAATTTCACAACTGTATCAGTAACATCCTTTATCTGTTTCTTTGTGTTCAATTCAGGATTTAGTCAAGGGATGTGCATTGCATCGAGCATTTAGATGTATTTAATCTCATTCAATCTGCAACAGTCATTTCATCTTTATATTGTTTGTTTTATGGCATATGATATTTTATGTAGTTTACTCCACTTGTCTTGTAAAATAGTCCACATTCTGGATTTCTCTGATAGCTTCTTCATGATTAGGTTTTGATTAAACATTGCTGTCGATAGCACTGCAGAGATACTGTTTTGTGTATCCCATTGCATTACATCAGGAAGCCCTACAGCTCTATCCTCCCTTTACAGGTGATGCTGAGCTTGAGCACTTGGTTGGTGGTGTCCTCCAGAGTTCTCCATTGTAAAGATAAATTTGTAAAGGTAACTGGTAAATGATTTGGGAGGTGATGTCTGAGACTGATGTCTATCCTATTTTCCAACAATAGTTCATAAAAGGTTCTTGCATCGCCTGATATTGTTTGCCTAATAAAGTATTGCATCAGAGACTGTATAATTCTAAGTTTCTTATTCTACCATTCCTTCCCCAAACATTAACTGTCATTCTTCTCTAAATACCTTTCTTTTCATTAGCATATTGCTATGAATTAATGGATTTGTTTTGATTCAATTACTACAGTTAGAATTTTTTTTTGTTTTGAGAGAGAGCCAGCATGAGCGAGAGAGAGGCAGAGGGTGAGAGAGAGAATCCAAAGCAGGCTCCATGCTCAGCACGGACTCTGAGATCATGACCTGAGCCAAAATCAATAGTCATATGCTCAACTGACTGAGCCACCCACGTGCTCCTATATTAAGTTTCATATTGAAGTAATTTTCTTTGATGACTCCACTCAACTTTTCCATATTTATACTCCTACCCCTTAGTTCATAAAACCTACAGATCAATTACTGTTGGCTGAATCCCAAATCTGTGAAACACATGTTTTCGTTCTTCCCTTTGCTTATAGTAAACTTCAATATGTTTGTACCTACTGGTACCTACTCAGCTTTAAAAAACCAACTGAGGGGCGCCTGGGTGGCTCAGTCGGTTAAGCATCCGACTTCAGCTCAGGTCACGATCTCACGGTCCATGAGTTCGAGCCCCGCGTCGGGCTCTGGGCTGATGGCCCAGAGCCTGGAGCCTGGTTCCGATTCTGTGTCTCCCTCTCTCTCTGCTCCTCCCCCGTTCATGCTCTGTCTCTCTCTGTCTCAAAAATAAATAAACGTTAAAAAAATTAAAAAAAAATTAAAAATAAAAAACCAACTGAAATATCACTTCCTATAGATACCCATATTTTTTCTGTCTGTCATTCCTTATATTTATCAAATCTATCTATCTACCCCCTTACACATTTTAATCTCCTTTACTTCAAATTAACCCTATTTATTTCCATAACTATTATGGCATTGCTTCTCTGCTCCTAGCCCACTCTATATCTTGCAAATAACAACACTCAACAGACACATGGATCAATACACTTCAAAGTAGCAAACTCAATGTTTTAGCATGTGCATATTATGAATCCCAGTACCCTCTCTCCTTTAATTACTGAGGACATCATTGTTCTTATCCATTGATTCTTCTAAGAAAAGAGTTTCCTTTTTTAAATTTAATTCAATTGATTTTACCTAAGATTTCTAAAGATTGCCATATCTTCCTCTTGACCAATTATGTCTGTAGTTTTATTATGTTAAGCAGCTTCTCCCAACTGACACTGTCAAAGTCTATGTAGAAGATCCATTTATTACCAGCCCTCCTTAAGGGAGCTGTGACTCTGAACAGTGATGTTAGTGAAACATGCCTGTGCCTGGGGCTTAATCCTTAAATGTTCCAAGCAACTTGGGAAATCAAACTTCCTCCTAATAATACTGTTTCCATAGCATAGGAGTTCAGATTGTGAGCTTAGCCTTTATTCAAGCTTTTGTAATTGAAATGTCTGTGGGGTGCCTGGGTGGCTCAGTTGGTTAAGCATCCGACTTTGGCTCAGGTCATGATCTCAAGGTTTGTGGGTTCGAGCCCCGCATCAGGCTCTGTGCTGACAGCTCAGCGCCTGGAGTCTGCTTCAGATTCTGTGTCTCCCTCTCTCTCTGCTCTTTCCCCCACTCATGCTCTGTCTCTCTCTTTCTCTCAAAAATAAATAAACATTAAGAAGAAAAAAGAAATATCCTGGGTTCAAGCAGAGACAATCACCTTCCTCTAATGAAGAGTAAAAGATAAATGGTTTCATTTTGGCTAAATATTAGAAAAATCTTCTTGGGCAAATACGTTATGAACTGTATATCTGCTAAATGATTGGATAAATGAATGAATTAATAAGATAATTTTGGAAGTGTGTAGGAGCAAATGTTCTGCTATCTTATTTTTTTTTCCTTTCTACCTGTTCAATTTTTATTCTACTGAGGATAAAATGCTCCAGAGGTTTTCAAAGAAATGAATTAGACAAAAATATGAAGAGCACAGACATTTAAACTTATTATTCTGTTCTGCCAAACCACTGGATTTGATGAGCATTGCAGATATTTGAAGTCATGGGATACTTCAAACCATCACATAATGTGTGTGTGTGTGTGTGTGTGTGTGTGTGTGTGTGTGTGTTTACTCTGTGCACATTAACTTCATCTACTGCAGAATTTCATTATCTTTGAGGTTAAGAGACTCATAGAAACTGGATACAGTTTCTACTTTCCAATTCCTAGTGGCATGGAATTTCTAGTACATTCAGACATTGGTATGGGGATATCTGACTTATACCTCCCAGCATATGAATTGGTGAGAATGACATAACATTTTGAAATATGTGTATTTTCTATTTCTACAAAAAAAATTTTAAGGATATGAGATTATCAGGTTTATTTACTTTTGTTTAAAGAATAAACACATCGTGGCGCATGGGTGGCGCAGTCGGTTGAGCGTCCGACTTCAGCCAGGTCACGATCTTGCGGTCCCTGAGTTCGAGCCCCGCGTCGGGCTCTGTGCTGATGGCTCAGAGCCTGGAGCCTGCTTCCGATTCTGTGTCTCCCTCTCTCTCTGTCCCTCCCCCGTTCATGCTCTGTCTCTCTCTGTCCCAAAAATAAACAAACGTTGAAAAATTAAAAAAAAAAAAATAAACACATCTATATGTGAGATACACATTTAGATAATTTTATTATGCAAGGTAATTGTTCATTTATTCCATTTATATTGTTTGAATTTCAGATGTGCATATTATGGACACTGCAATGAGTGCTCTGTGGGTACAAAGAAAACTTGATGTTAATAGCAAATAATACTGGTTAACAAATTTTCAGGTGATAGATTTAAATAGATTTAGATGTTTTAGATTTTAGAATCTAAATTATTATGCTAAGTCTGAATTATATGCATATAATTATATAAGCCCCATTTGTTTTTACTCAAGAATGACAACAAAAAAAATATATTTGCCCTGTATGTGACAATGTGATAATTTTTTATGCACTGTTATTCTAATAAATATAAGAATGCTTGGAAGCAATTATATCAATTATATTAACTAAGATATCACAAAGTCTAAGTGCAGAGTAAAACAGAAAACAGGATTTCCATTATGTGGCCCATTATATTGAGAAGTATTATTACTTTGCTCTTTTTTAATAAACAAAAATAAATTGTATAGAAGAAACCTTTATATAAATTAAAATGTATTTTGGGTTTGTAGTTAATTATGGTTTGTTTGTTGTAACAAATTCTCTATGAATATACATAAGCCTACATTTCCCATTATGGTTTAATTATACAGTCATTAGAAGAAGGAAATCACTAATTAAATCAGCTATGAAAATTGTAGATCATCTGCTAACCACTGAAACTAAGCCATGAAATTTTAAAAGATGATTCTTATAGGTTTTGAGGATTTTAACATATATTTATTTTAGCTTACTTATTGTTTAATTATGGGAAAAATGTCAGATGTTTGGCTTTGAAACCATATATGCATAGTTTGAAATTGAATTTTGTGTTAGATATGGAAATCAGAGTATGAAATTTCAATATCTAAGTTTTTTCCCAACACTGACATTTTCTAATACTGAACAGCCATGTTTCCATATAAAAGACTGTTTATCAAAGAAGGTTCAGCTTCTAAATTTTGTCCTTCTTATGTTTAAATAGTAGATTGTAACATTATTATCAAATGCATATTCTATAATTCATATTTGGGAAAAATCTCTTCTTATCATTTGACTGTAATTTACCATGTGAATAGTTAGGAGATATTTTTGTGTATTAGGGGAGCGGGGGTGGACAGGTGCATGGGTGTGTCTGTTGAATTATATTTTAAAAATGCGGTACTTCCAAAGAATCAAGAAAATCTCAAAACTAACACCTATCAATTAAATTTAATTCAAGAACTACTATGTACATACCTATATTATACAGTGTACTTTATACAAGCATAATTATGACATATCTTTATTTTTAAGGAAACAATGCTCTAGTAGAGAGGCATAGAGCAAATATAACAGTATCTATACTATACATGAGAATCTGTCACAGAATATTTTCATAAAATGATCAGTCCTGGTGAGGTAAATATCACTGGCTTGTGTCACAAAGGGAAAGCCTAAATTATCTTGTTCATATGAAAATGAAGAAATTCCAGCTGCTCCTAACAGAGTAGGCAAATGATAATATTTATGAGAGAAAAAAAGGATGATTTAAATGAATGACACTTACATGAAGAAACTAAGAGTGGTATTTGGAGTCACTCAAATTACAGAATTTTGATAGACAAGGTAAGAAGAATGTTGTTTGAATAATTTTTCCAGGGTTTATTTAGCATCTAACAATTTAGGATGGTTATGAGAAATAACCTATTATAAAAGTCTTAATTTTGGGATGCCTGGGTGGCTCAGTCAGTTAAGCGCCTGACTTTGGCTCAGGTCATGATCTCATGGTTCATGGATTCAAGCCCCGCCTCAGCCTCTGTGCTAACAGCTCTGAGCCTGGAGCCTGCTTTGCATTCTGTGTCTCCCTCTTTCTCTGCCTCTCCCCCACTCACACGCTGTCTCTCTCTCTCTCTCTCAAAAATAAACATTTAAGAAGTCTTAATTTATTTCATCTAAGAGTTAAACAAGCCCTGATACTAAAATTCAAAGTAGAAAGTTTCTATATGACATACTTAAATTCCCCATAGTCCTAATTTTTTTTTCTGATCTTATAATAAAGTCTAGTAAAACACAGTGCAGTAAAGAAAATTACGCAGATTTATTTAGGTATTATAAAAAATTGGCTCTGATTTCATGACAATTCTAGGGGATTCAAAATCTCCCTGAGGTCCACAGTCCTGAGTGAAGGCTAATGGAAGTCAAGTAATAAATGTTATATTGACCTGGGTTTTTCTCCTAGTAGGCCCAGTGTCTTCAGAGACCTACTCAGTGTTTGTATAGTTCCTGATATGTATCTGGACTACATACTTAACAAGAGATAGTTCACTGAACCATGGAATGAGGGATGCTATAATAGGACAGGGTAAGTGGATATTCCAAAAATGTTCTTCTTTACCAGATTATTACCTCAAAAATAATAGTTAAGGGCTTCAAACCTGGTAAAGATGGAGAAAGAGTGATGGAAACAATGATAACAACTTAAACAACAACAACAAAAGAGACAGTGGCATCCAGGACACTAGGCATCAGACAGTGAAGATCAGTAGTCCCTGAGAGATTGGAAATAAGTGAGATAAGACCTAAGACTCACCAACTACCTTGAGACTGTTTCTAGGCTGAAATGTAGGGCTAGGGAGGGGGTGGAGCCAGATAAAGTTCCTGTGTTTAGGAGGAGTTGATTGGTGAGAGCAAGAGGGCTAGAGTTAACAGAAAAGAGCAGCAGAGAGGAGAGAGAAGCACAAAAACAGACATCTGGGACTCTGTGGAAGGTCCCATTTGAGCATTCAGTTGAATACTGATAAATGAATGCATGTACTATCAGAGTCTGAGAAAGACCCACCTGAAAGGATTAGGGGTAACAATTCCCAGAGTCACACTGGGTTTTCTTCCAATATTTAGATTAGGAATACTTGTAGTTCATGGGGCATTATACAAGGAAGGTCTTTCTTCAAAAGTGGAAGATAATTGATCCTAGACTGAACACTACTCTACATCCAACTAACAAGTCAAAAAGCTTAAAAGGATCAAACATATTTCACATTACTTAAGTTTGTCATAGAATAAATCTCAACGTTTAGAGGAATATTCCTCTAAAGTAATCATAACCCAATAAGTTAAGATTTACAATATCTCACATACAATCAAATATTACTAAGGGTAGAAAAAATATGAACTAAAATGAGGAGAAAAATCAAAAACTTACCCAGAACTAACTCAGATGTTAGAATTAGTGGAGAAACACATTAAAAGTTATGAAAACTGTATTCCACATGTGCAAGAGTTAAATAGTGGTAGAGAAGAAATAAAATATACAGATGAAACGGATGAAAACTGCAGTGTGTGAGATGAAAACTACATTAATAGGCTTAATGGCATTTAGACATTGCAGGAGAAAGCACTAGTGAACTTGAAGACATGATAATAAGGATTGTCCTAATGTAAAACACACACACACACACACACACACACACACACACACACACACAATATTTTTTTTAATGAACTGAGCATCATTAAGCTGGAGGATAATATCATGCAGTCAAATATACATGTAAAATCGTTCTTGAAGCTGAAGGGACAGAAAAAATATTTCAAGAAATAATTGCCAAAACTTTATCCAAACATAACGTAAGTTCTTGTAGGGGAGTGAAAACAACAACAAAACAAAATAACCTTTCCCTTTTTTACCCTCCTAGGTTCTCTTCCTGGTGCCCTAGAAATTAAAATGGCTAAAGTCAGATTAAGAGTTTATTAACAAGCGCAGTGTGCATACCTGTGGGAGAAACTCAGGGATGAGTAACTAAAAAAGGGTGGTTAGCATTTGGGTTTATTTAGCATCTAACAAAAACAATAAATTTTTAGAGAACTGACAAGACAAAGGAAAAGTGAGTTAGGCTTTTAGGGGTAGCAAACTGTGGGAAAGTATATAAACAGGGGAAACTAATGGAAGATAGGGGTTATTTTAGCAAGATTTCTTTACAGACCTTTCTCCGTACCACCTTTCCATTTTCTTCAGGGACATAATAATCCTCTGGGACAATTGAGTAGAGAAGAATGAGATTATTAATTTGGAGAACATTTGAATAGGGTGGAAAAGAATTAAGGTGATGAATGGCTGATAAGGCTGTGAGATGAATGGAAAGATAAAAGCAGGATTTTGAAAACAGGAAAATAGGAGTTAGTGTGGAGTAAAGAAGAGAGGGAAATTAAGAGAAATTGTCCAATTAATGTATGTTATAAATGTTACATAGTAGGGGAGATTTCAGGAAGTTTAAGAATTAGGGAGACAAAATAAGAAGACATGAATCACATAAACCCAATTCTGGATCCACCAGTTAGTGTTTTGGTTACAGGAATAAATAAACTACTCTGGGTTTCAATTACTTTATGCCAAAAATAGGGATTATGTTACCTATCTTGTAGGGATACGGTCAAGATTATACATATACTTAATAATTATAATAGCTAAAGGTTTATTGAGTGTTTAATAAATCCTCAGGCACTAAATGTTATAAGTGTATTATTGCGTCATTTACATTATCTTTATTACCATTTATATGTATTTAATTTTGGATACAGAGAGGTTCATTTATTCATTCACCAAACAAGCTAAGATTTAAACATAAGCAGCATGAAACTAGACCCTGCCCCATTTTACTGTCTCTTGGTCACTACATAGTTACTATTTGTTTTATAAACCAAATTTGGAAATTTTGTAATGAAAATTATGGGTGTACTTGTTCAACACCCAGCTGGATACAGTGTTGGCATCTGAGAGACCACTACATGCACATTTGGCACAAAATGTAAGAAACATCAGAATAAGGCAGTAATGTAAATCATGGTCATATGGATGAGGCTTTACAAAGAAAACCTGTGAAGTGTAATTGAAATCTGAACATAAATACTTAATGAACAACCACATTTACACTATTAATGGAAAAGCAGCCAAGAAAGGCATCCAGCATTGACAAAACACATTGGGTGAATGATAGTGAAAAATTGCCTTATGTGTATCTTTTTTTAATTTTCTGATTAATTTGGCCTTATCATATAGATGGCTTCTTATTATTTCAGTTGACCATTGTGCCATTCAGTTTGCCACCAGCTGATTTATTTGAAGAACTAAACACCTTGCCTACCAGAACTACTATGTATAAGTGAAAAATGTATGCCAATATTATTCTCACTTCAAGGAACATAATTAATGATCTGTTTTTCCCAAACATGTCTTAATAAGACCATTCATTTTCTAGCATAAAAGAAATTCAAAACTTTCTAATTTTCACTTATTTAGTTATCTAAAGATGACTTAGACTTACCAGCTCAACTTGACATTTTGGTGGTTACAAATAAGGTAAATGGGATCAGTAATGATTCCCTGGGTAACCAGGGAACTATTTGTTGAAGTATTAACTTAAACTGTAGATGATTACAAGTTCTGTCCTTGGAACACTCTTCTCATACCAAAAGATAATTCAAAGGAAAAAATTGGCCACATTTTTCTCAGGTCATAGAAGGGGCACTGTGCATGCTCCTTCAAATAAAACAAGCTTAGCATTAACAGGGCATCTAGCATTATGTTTAGTTATTTGTTCACACTTAAAAATTGAGACACAGCCTTGTGAATTCAACTTCTCCTCCATGTGATTAGTTTAGAAAATTTCTCTGGGATGTTCCATTAGGGACTTAGGATATAGTTCAATTTCTCTGTGCTCTTACTAGGTTTGAAACTATGGACAATTAATTTGACTTTTTTAGATTTCAGTTTTCCTGTATATAAAATAGAGAAGACAATATTATATTTCTTGAAATGAGTTTTGAGATTCAAAGGATGGTAATAGAACTCTCTCTGTAAAATAGAAAATACACAGTAATTATTATTAACTTTTTATACTATAATTTTAAGGACTTCACTGAGAATTTAAATCTTAAATGATTCATCTTCCTTCTGTAGGGATAATAGGGAGAGACCAAGTCACCCAAAGATGCACATTTATTTAATACCAGAAATTAGATGCAGGCCTAGTTTACTTGACTAAAACATGGACCATCTCCAATAACTATTATGCAATTCTTTCTTTCTTTCTTTCTTTCTTTCTTTCTTTCTTTCTTTCTTTCTTTCTAAGACTTATTTTTTTTAGAGAAGTTTTAGGTTTATAACAAAAGTGAGAGGGAGGACAGAGATTTTCCATATATCCCCTGTCCCCATACATCCATGGCCTCACCCATTATCAGCATCTCCAACCAGAATGATACCTTTGTTTAACCAATGATGAGCCTATATTGGCACACAATATCTGTTTTAAATAATATACTATATGGATCTATCTTATTCCTTAATAAAAATTGATGTCCTTATGTATTTATAATTAAATTTGCAAAAATCCCAAACATTTTAAAAAATATATACCAGTAAATTACAAAAAAAAGGATGAATGAAGCCTTTCTATTTCATAAAGTAAAATCTTTGAAAAAACAAATAAAACTGAAAACTTTTTTTTAATTTTCAGTTTGTAAAACTTGCATTAAAAAACATTGAACAAATAAAAACTTCATAACATTTTTTGAAATCTTCACATAAAACTTTGACATCATTAATAATAAAAATAATATTTATATTTCAATACTATAATAGACAAATTAAAAAAGTAAATGGGCCAAAGACATTTATCCAGAAGATACATGTGTAAACCACATATTTTGAAATGTTTAACTTCACTAATTAACAGGGGAATTTAAATAAAAACAAATATTTCTAGGATTAGAATATTCTTTTTATAAAATGTGAAATATTCAAACAAAATATGGGGAAATCACAAAGAAAATAGCATCAATGCAAATAATCCATTGCATAAAAATTAATAAAATTTTAATAAAAATCTTTAAAGACTCTATCCTGTGTCAGAATTCACAGACATGGTGTAATGTATGATAATACACAAACTGTTTTCATTTTTATATATGTCATGTTTATATATTTAGATATAAAGGAATTTTAGCTGCAGAATATTTTTATTTATTTATTTATTTATTTATTTATTTATTTATTTATTTATTTATTTATTTTATATGATTTCAAGGTTTTATTTTAATTCCAGTTAGTTAACATATAGTGTAATATTAGTTTCAGTGGCAGAATGTAGTGATTCATCACTTACATATAACACCCAGTGCTCAACGGACAAGTGTCTTCCTTGATGCCCATCACCCATTTCACCCATCACCCCTCACCTCTCCTCCAGCAATCTTCAGTTTGTTTTTTAGAGTTAGAGTCTGTTTTATGGTTTACTTCTTTCTTTTTCCCCCTCTATGTTCATCTGTTTCATTTCTTAAATTCCACATATGAGTGAAATCATATGGTATTTTTCTTTCTCTGACTGACTTATTTTGTTTAGTATAATGCACTCTATCTTCATCCATGTGGTTATAAATGGCAAGATTTCATTATTTTATAAGATTTCATTCTATATATATACCACATCTTCTTTATACATTCATCAGTTGATGGACATTAGGTTCTTTCTGTAGTTTAGCTATTGTTGATAATGCTGCCATAAACATCAGGGTGCATGTGTCCCTTCAAATCAGTATTTTTGTAGAAGATTACTTTAAATGCACTTGTAATTATATACCTAAATCCTTATTTCACTTTTTCTATTGCAATGAACCTCTTCATGGATATGTCTCTATATTGCTTATTTATCATATAATACATCCCTGGAAGTAGAATGATGAGACCAAAATACATTAATGTTTAATTATATATATGAGTATATGAATGTTTAATTGCATATGAATATATTCATAATCCATTGATACATATTGTCAATCTAGCTTTCAGAAGGGCTGTTCAACTTATGCTTTACTAAGTCTGTATATGAATTGCCATCTCCTTACTAAATTGCTGAAAATGAGCAGTAGCAAACTTTGTAACCATCGATATTCATTCCAGAAATTAGGGTTAGCAATCAAATTAATAGACCTTCATAAAGAATACAGTTTTTAAATGATATAAGAGGACTTTAGCAAGTACTATAGGAGTGAGATGAAGAAGTATATCCAGAGAAGTATGACATGTAAGAAGTAATTGCTAATACCTAGTAGTATTTCTTTTGTTTGTTTGTTTTGTTGTTTATTTTTCTGTTTGTTTTGTTTTGTAACTTAGTATTTATCTTGTGGAACATTTCCTGGTCACTATAAATAACTTGTAATAATAAATAGGTCATTCTTGGTTACAGTCTGTCACTTCTTTTCAGCTACATCCTTTACTCTTCTGCTTCAAAGGAGTCTCCCATGGAGAAATGTCACTTTAATATTTCAAAGAAAATTGGATAGCTGCACACAAATAAGACTCTAGTTTGCCTTGAGTAGCCTGTTACTTGTAGAAGGGCTAAACACCAAAACCCAAGGCAATGGTAACTGGTAATAATATATGGGACCGAGAATATATTTGAAATGTTATCCACTGTAATTGCTATGATTAAATCACAATTTAGTAGTCAAATTTCAAGTCTCCATTTGTCTCCTATCTCTTGATAGGGTATTACCAGTACAAGACCCTGAGGATGTGGATGTTACAGCCCAGTTAAGAATGCTTTAGAAATGTGTTGCTTTGAAGTTTGGTCAAGAAAAGCAAATGTTTGTCATATTTCACTTTTTTAGTATACGTTCTTCCTTTCCTCAACTTACTAATATTCTTAATCATGCCTAAATTGAACTGGTTATTACCACATTCTTGTAAATTTTCTCTTTAAAATTTTGAAATGGCTAATTAACAGTCTGCTTTCAATTCATCTTCACAAGATCTGAAATAATCTTCAAACAAGACTTTTTTCTTCAAAGATGTATTGTCTAAATAAAATTAAATAACTAAAACCTGAAGATATCAAAGATTATATTATTTTAATATTTTGAATTTAATAGTCCAAATACTTGTACACAGACTAGAATGGTAATGCAGTCTACATTATTCTACTTTATAAAATCATTTAAGGGGCACCTGGGTGGTGCAGTGGGTTAAGTGTCTGACTTCGGCTCGGGTCATGATCCTGTGGTCCATGGGTTCGAACCCTATGACAGGCTCTGTCCTGACAGCTCAGAACCTGGAGCCTGCTTTGATTCCGTGTCTCCCTCGCTCTCTGCCCCTCCACCACTCATGCTCTGTCTCTGTCTCACAAAAATGAATAAATGTTTAAAAAATTTTTAAATAAGTAAATAAAATATGAATATATTTGGTTCAAATACTGAGTTCTTAAATGTACAGCCACTACATTTTGTTAATATGCATATTAACTGATATTTATTATTTACATTAAATTATTAATATTTTTGACATTAAGTAATTTTTAATTTAAGAATTATTTTCAGTGTAACATTTTATATGTGCAATAAAATATACTTGTATTCTATCTGATGGAAATTCCAAACATATGACAAAAGTAAGATTTTTTTTACTCTCCATTATATTTAGGATGCTTACTTCATTTGAAAATAAATATTTAGATATTATCATGTTCAAAAAACCAACCCTGTTGCCATTACTGATTGTGTTATAATTACTAGATATAATCATATGCACATTACCCCATAATCTTTTTCAGACATATGTTCAGCAATGACAGAAATGAGAGAGATAAGCTCTTTAAATGGACTGAAGCTGAAGCTGAATCCATAAAGCAGGATTTGGCCAAGTAGTGAAATCAACATGTAAACTTGATGTAAACATAAACGACATTAGTAAATAGTCTTGTCCACTTAAACCATAATAATTTTAATACTTCTAATTGTAATAATTTTATTTTATTAATAAAAGTTTGAATATGTAACCACCTTCAGGAATTGAATAGGATGGGCTGCCAAATTATACCTGCAATAATGATTTTAATTTCTACAGGGTAAATCTTGACTATACCAGAACTCTTTGGGAATTCTGCTGTGGGTCCTATTTATGAGCAATTCTTGCTTGAGACCTATTCTTGTATTTCTCTTTATTTGAGATGAGGAAAAAAAGTATCAGGATTAAGAAAGGAGGAAAATTTTAGCTGTCAAAAAGTAGAACATATTTGGATCATTTTGGAACAAAAGCAGAATAGAAATCCCTCTGTCATGTTTTCTTCTCCTCTAGAAAGGGGCTGACTCTGTTGTTTACCTTTAAAAGCCTACCTTGTATGTTCTTTAGAGAGATCTAGTATTTTGTCCATTATGAGTATTTATGTGACAATTCAGTGTGATCTTGTCAAGCTATTTAGCCACTTTTCCATGCTACTGTTGAATTATCTGTAAAATGGGAATGATGATACTTCCCTCTTTCAAGACTACTTACCTAGTTTCAAAACTACTGACTGTGTAAGGTAGATGATGATGATTATGGTGATGATGATGATGATGATGATTGTTATTATAATTAATAAAATGTTCTGACATTGAGAGAGCTTTGTTTAGTTCGCAATTTATCATCTTGTTTAAAAATTTCACCAAATTACAAGTTAAGGAATTTGTAAATGTGGTGGGTAGAATGATGTCCCTTTAAAGATATTCATGCTCTATTCCCTAGAATCTGGAATCATCTGGAATTTGTTACTTATATAGTAAAAGGTACTCTGCACATGTGATTAAGGATGATAAGATGAGAAAAGTATCCTGGGCTATCCTGGTGAGCCCAAGTTAAGAATACAAATCCTTAAAAGTAGAGAAACTTTCCTGGCTATGGTCAGAGAAAAAGATGTGTTGACAGAAGCAAGATCATAGAGTTGGCATTGTTAGAAGAACTCAGCTTATTATTGCTGGCTTTAAAGATGGGGAAGAGGGGCGCCTGGGTGGCTCAGTCGGTTGGGCATCTGGCTTCGACTCAGGTCATGATCTCACGGTTCGTGGGTTTGAGCCCCGCGTCGGGCTCTGTGCTGACAGCTCGGAGCCTGGAACCTGCTTCACATTCTGTGTCTCCCTCTCTCTCTGCTCCTCCCCTGCTTGTGCTCGGTCTCTGTCTCTCAAAATAAATAAATAAACATTTAAAAAAAATAAATAAATAAAGATGGGGAAGAGACACAAACCAAAGAATGCAAAGGCATCTCAAATCTAGAAAAGGCAAGGGAGTGAATCTTCTTCTAAAGCCTCTAGAAAGGAACAGTCTTGACAATACCTTGATTTTAGCCCAATGAGACCCGTGTTGCACTCTGACATACAGACTTTAAGATAATCAATGTGTGTGTGTGTGTGTGTGTGTGTGTGTGTGTGTTAAGTTACTAAGTTTGTGATGGTTTTTGTATGGCATCAATAGAAAATGATTACAATAAACAAAAGATGAAGTGGGTACTGCTTGAGATCTCCCTCTGAATATACAGAATTTGGTCACGGTTTATAGTTTTTTGGAATTCTGATACTGAACAATTATATTAGTCAGTTTTCCAGAGAAATAGAACCAATAGAAAATACATATAATATTTTGTTTGTTTGTTTACTGTGAAACAGTAGCTCACACAATTACATAGGCTGAAAAGTTCCACATTTTGCTGTCTGCAGTCTGGAGACCCAGGAAATCCAGTGATGTAATTCAGTCCAAGTCTGAAGTCCCAAGAACCATGGGCGCCAAGAGTTTACACCCTCATCTGAGAGCAGAAGTCTGAGTCCCAAATCACACATTTAGGCAGAAGAAGGGCCAAATTCTCCATTCCTCCGCCTTTTGTTCTATTCAGGCCCTCAGTGGGTTAGCTAATTCCCATCTACACTGTGAGGCCAGTTCAAGTGCTCATTTCATCCATAAACACCTTCACAGATACATGCACATAAAATGTTAAGGCAAATATCTGGGCATCTTGTGTCCCAGTGAAGTTGGCACTTAATATTAACCATTACAGCTATCCAGGGTGATCAAGCCAGAACAGAATTGATAGTCAGGTAAGAGACACAATGTTAATATAGAAAAATGTTAGTCACATGGAAGGAGAGAGCAAATGATGGAAAGTAAAATAGGAAATACTGCATTTGAAAGGATTTACTTAAGAGACAACATCTTGGGAATTCTAGAATTCCTATGGGAAATCACTATTGGCATAAAAAACATTGCTGAGTAAGACTGGAAATTGAAAAAGGCAGGTAAATAATCTTGGATGATATTTTATCAAAGCATTATATACATGTCGGTAGACTAGTTGGCTAAACCAACTGAATCCAGCTGGAGACAATATTAGCTCTAGAAATGGAATAGCCCAATCCCTCATAAATGATGACTTCCTTTCTTCATAGGGACTGGATAAACACTGAAACTTATTCCTTCCATTTTTTGCCTGCCCTGCTATTTTCTCTTTCCATTATGCTATGCTATGCACAGAACAAGTGAGTGAACCAGCTGAAGTGACCTGCAGAGAAGACCCATCATGATCAGTGAATATATTCTCCTTGATGTTCTCAACACATACAAACACAGTATGATGAAATTCTGAATAATTCATCATAATCAATATTCTGTGTTTCTGGCTAAAGGCAAGGTTACAAGACAGGTAACAAGGGCAGTCATCAAAGAGTGCTTTTCGTAAATGAAATGAAAAGATGATTGTTGAAGTATAGCCTTACTAACATGCTGGGAATGTTCAGAGACGGGGTAAACATACCTAGAGTTGATGTATATCAACCATAGGTCACCCTCTCTTGCACGCAATAAAAGCCAGAACTAGTTTAAGACTACTGTTTCCATAGAAACTATAGATAACTGTAGTTGTCAACCTTAAGACTGTCTTGAAAACTCACTGTTAGAAAGAAGTATCCATATAAAGTTGAGAAACTTTGAAAGAGTGTAAATTTTAAGATTTGAAGTACAAAAACTGTTCTGTCTTTTGGCAATTCTATACCCTAAATCTCTCTCCTATCTCTCCCCATCCTTTGTCCACAACACAGTCACAACCAATCTCACTTGTTATCATCATCTAACCAGACTCCCTGTATCTACACTTTTCCCTGACTAATTAATAGTGGATTTTGGGGAAAAAAAAGAATAATTTTTAATTAAGATGCATGTGACATACAATGTTATATTAATTTTACGTGTGCAACATAGTGATTCAACAATTCTGTACATTACTCAGTGCTCCACCATAAGTGTAATCAACATCTGTCACTATACTTTATTATTACAATACTATTGACTAATTACCTAATCTGTATCTTTCATCTCTGTGACATGTATTTTATGATTAAACATTTGTACCTCTTATTCCCCTTGACCTATTTTGCCCATCTCCCCTCCATCCACGTCCCCTCTGGCAACCACCAGTTTATTCTCTGTGTTCAAGAGTCTGGTGTTTTGTTTGCTTGTTTGTTTTGTATTTTTTAGATTTTACATGTAAGTGAAATAATATAGTATTTGTCTTTTTCTGTCTGACTTAATTTCACTTAGCATTATACTCCCTAGGTCTATCCATATTGTCACAAATGGTGGCATCTCATTTTTTATGGCTAATATTCTATTGTATACATATATCACAGCTTCTATATGTATTCATCTATCCATAGACACATATGTTGCTTCCATATCTTGATTAATGTAAATAATGCTGCAGTAAACATAGGGATGTTTACATATTTTCAAAATAGTGTTTTCATTTTCTTTGAGTAAATACCAGTAATGGAATAACTGGATCATATGCCATTCTTGTTTTTAATTTTTTGAGGAACCTTCACACTGTTTCCATAGTAGTTGTACCAATGTACATTCCCACCTACAGTGCACAAGGGTTCCTTTTTCTTCATGTGCTCTCCATCACTTGTTATTTCTTGCTGTTTGATATTAGCTTTTCTGACAGGTATAAGATGATATATCATTGTCATTATGATTTGCATTTCCCAGATGATTAAATTATGTTGAGCATCTTTTCATGTTTCTGTTTGCCATTTGTTGGTCTTCTTTGGAAATATATCTATTCAGCTCTTCTGTCCATTTTTAATCTCATTATTATTTTTTTGTATTGAGTTGTATAAGTTATTTGTATATTTAAATTACTAGCCTCCTATCAGATATATTATTTGCAAATATCTTCTCCCATTCAGCAGGTTGCTTTTTTGTTTTGTTGATGATTATCTTTGTTGTGCAAGAGCTTTTATTTTTGGTGTAATCCCAATAGTTTATTTTTGCTTTTATTTCCCTTGCTTGAGGAGATAGATCCTTAAAGGTGTTGCTAAGACCAGTGTCCAAAAGATTACTGCCTATATTTTCTTTTAGAAGTTTTATGGTTTCAGTTCTCATAGTTAGATCCTAATCCCTTCTTAGTTTATTTATATGTGTGATATAAGAAAGTGGTCTAGTTTCATTCTTTTGCAAGTAGCTCTTCAGTTTTTACCAACAGCATTTATTGAAAAGACTGCCTTTTCCACATTGTATATTTTTCCCTCCTTTGTCATAGATTTGTTGACCATAAAAACATGAGTTTATTTTTGGGTTCTCTATCATGTCCTATTGATCTGTGTTCCTATTTTTATGCCAATATCATACTGTTTTGACTATCATAGCTTTGTAGTATATCTTGAAATCTTGGATTCTGATAGCTCCAAGTTTGTTCCTCTTTCTGAAGATTGTTTTGGCTATTCAAAGTCTTTCATGGGTCCATGAAAATTTTAGGATTATTCATTCTAGTTCTGTGAAAAATGGTATTAGTATTTTGATAGGAATTGCATTGAATCTGTAGATTGCTTTGGGTAATATAGACATTTTAACAGTATTAGTTCTTCCAATCTGTGAGCATGGGTATCTTTCCATTTGTTTCTGTAATTTTCAATATCTTTCATCAATGCCATAGGTTTTCTGGAGTTAGCTCTTTCAGCTCTTTGGTTAAATGTATTCCTATTTTTTTTTTGATGCAGTTGTTAATGGTATTGTTTTCTTAATTTCTTCTTCTGTGACTTCATTATCAAATATATACAAATTTAACAGATTTATATGAATTTATTTTGTATCCTATAACTACTGATCTCATTGATTCTAAGTATTTTTGTGGAATATTTAGAGTTTTCTATATATAATAACATGTCATATGCAAATAATGACAGTTTTACTTCTTCCTTTACCAATTTGGATGCCTTTCTTTTTCTTATAATTGCTACAGCTAAGACTCTTAATTAGAAAAAAAGAATAACAAAAAATTAGTAATCTTAGTCAAGAAAACAAATAAGTTTTTAAAATGTCTTATGTCAACTAATACTTTCTTATTTTTATAAGAATAATGATCAAAATCCTTCTTAGCTCATTGTATGTCCTATGTATTCTACTTTTGCCTTGTGACATATTTTCTGCCTTCTTTTCAATTTTTGTGGCTTTCTAACTGGAAATCATTCAGTTCTCCACCTTTCCATACTCTCTTCCAAATAAAAGCTTTTGCATACTAACTGTCCCTTTCTGAAAAGCCCTGTTTCCTCCTAAACAACTCTGCCTTTCACCTTTTCCTGATTATCTTCTAGTTATTGCTCAGATTTCATTTTGCATGTCATTTCCTCAGGAAATGCGATTCTGACTCCTCAAACCAGGTAAAAATATTTAGAAAATTTAAACAGATGAAGTGTTATAATTGGTTTATATACATTTAGCAATAAATGACATGCTAAATTTCTTGTAAAGTTAGCTGTCTAAATATAACTATTTTCCCTATATATTTTATTTAATTTATTTTAAATTTTCCGTATGCAATTTTATTCAGAAATGTTCATTAATAAACTGCATAGAATTCATAATTGCACATTTTTAAATAGAAGAATTTGCCTTCTTTAATGAGGTTATCAAGAAACCAAAATATAATATGTGAAATAAAATGTATGCTATATTTAATATATGTTAATGATAATATATACCATGAGTAGACTTAGCATTAATGAAGTCACTAATAGAAATATGTAATTCTAGGTTCCTAGAGTTAGAAAAATGTCCCATGATCATGTAGAGTCATCCTACTATTTACCCATAGACATGATGGCATGTAATCAACTTGGCCTTGAATATTTTATCTCATGAGATTTTGCAGGTGTTTCTAATGAGGAAAAATAATTTTAAATACTGAATCAAATCTGCCTCTCTACAATGTCTACTTAATGGTCCTAATGTGGCTTCTTACTACAGGTCATAATTTAAATAAGTCTAGGAGATAACAATACTTAAAATAACTGAAAACACAGATATTTTCTCCCCAATTTATCTTTTTGTTTTTAGTCTAAAAATTTTGTGTGTCTTCCAAATTACCTTCCTGAATGATACTGTTTTTATCAAAGTTAGGCTTATAAGAAGTGTCTTGAAATGAATTTAAGGTTCTTGATAGAGTCATATCTATTCAATGTTCATTTGATATACTCTTTTTATACTCTATATTAGTTTGAACACCCCCTAATAACTTAGTAGATGATAATCAAACCACCATGTACATGTTGCTAATTTTTTGTCAACATTAAAATTTACATGTTGCAAATATTATATATTGTGGTTTTAAAATCACATTTATTCTGTTTTCTTCTTCTTCTTCTTCTTCTTCTTCTTCTTCGTCATCGTATTATTATTATTATTATTATTATTATTATTATTATTTTAGACAGACCGTGAGCAGGGGAGAGGGCAGTGGGGAGCAGAGAGAATCTTAAGCAGGATCTACAAACAACACAGACCTGACACAGGCTTAATCCCATGATCCTGGGATCATGACCTGAGCCGAAATCAAGAGTCAGATGCTCAAACAACTGAGCCACCCTGGTGCCATACTTTTGTTTATTTTTAAGTTCTACTTGAAGCACTTTTTTTTTATTCTTCAATTTTTATATTGCTAGATTCGATGATGTCAAACTGGGAAGTTTAAACTTACAATTTTTTTATTCACTCTTTTTGCTGTGTCACCTTTGAACCACATGTATATTTCAGCAATATTAATTACAAATCTGCTCTAGGGACTTAAATTCTTTAGATTATTGCCTATTAAAAGAAAATGGTGGGGGAAATTGACCAAGACATATGTTGACCAATACATTTATTTTTTAAATTAACCACTTTTAATTAAGATGCTTTTTAAAAAATCTTTACAGACAATGACTAGCTAAATTAGCCCTTAACACACATTTCCTTGAATTAGATAACAAACATATTAGTGGGTATCTGTGCACTACAGATTGTTTTCCATTTATTCACTCATCTGTACTATGTACTCATGTGCTATATAATTTAAATTTGTTAAGATCTCCATGCCTCTTAATAATGCTTTGGCTGCCATTTTACTGTTAGGTTATGAACTGAACCACAAATGCGAATTAAAACAATCCTGATGTTCTTTACTTGCATACATTTTTTTCCCCTTCAAATCTATCTGCTCTAAAAGCTCTAATGACACAAATACCCATAAAACAGGGCAATTGAGTTCAAGTGGAGACTTCATGTGGTCAATTAAGCAGGAAGATTTTTTTTAAGCTTTAAATATCCTTAAGCTGAGAATGTTTTATTAAAGGGGTTATTTTACTTCTAGTGGTTGAAGTATTTCTGGGCTTTGAAGGCATATTTGGTCCTTAAGGGCTCCTTGGAGAGAATGAGTGACCTTTATCATCAAAGCACTAAATAAGAACACCATTGGCATAGCTGTATTATCATAAAGCAAATTTAGAAACCAGATTTCTAAAAGGGCATGGAATTGGCATAATGGAAAAGGCCAAGTGTGAGTCATTGTAGAATTTTCCCATGTATTAAAGAGAATGCAGATCAACTGGAATGGGACCAATTTCCTCTTTTAGAAATCTGTAGCAAATTGAGCATAAGATTGTGAAAATAGGATATCATTGCAGAGGCCACACACCAACCATACATATAGGTTTTGTGGATTAAACCTTCTTCTATAGATAATAACAGGTCAGGGGTTATTAACTCCATTGTAAACATTTTTTAACTTCCATTTTGTGACCTGTCAATGAGACAAAAACACACCTGATTATAGAAGATAATATTTAAATCACTTCCATGTGGAACCAAACACACTGAGTTATAGAAAAATGATATGAAACTTTTATACCAAAAAAAAATAAAGAACTCACTGTCAATAATTTGTATCACTTGAAATACATAAAATGTAGCAACACATAATAGAAAGGGTTGGTATAGCACAGATAAATAACTTAACCCTTGCCTTATGCTTTCCAAGGAACCTGAACTATATACATACATACACACACAGAAGGTCAGAAATACCAGCCCCAAAATGTCAGTCTGATTTCTGTTGTGCCTACAGTTAACAAAATTATGAAATTTGAATTAGAAGTATATGTGTGGTTACTTCTGAGAATTGCTATTTTTAAGTAGCTTACAATAATATTCCATATTATTACCAGTTTCAAAATACTGATCATTTGAGTTTTTAATATGAGTAATCTAGGCTTAATATGCATAATATTACATATGTAGCATGAACTTAAAATAGTAGTGACAGATAAAGGCATGAGGAGTAAGAATTTGAACAAATGATTTCCAAAGGGTTTTAGACACACCAAGTTATGACAAAATTATTCAGTTGATGAGAATTTTGAAAACATCTGATAAGGTAACATATGTGAACATAAAGACAAATAAAATGTAGAGAATTATTAAATGCTTTCACTTCGTGTGAGTACTTAATGTTTCTTCAGTAGATAATTAAAAGGTCAAAGAGGAAATCTGTTCAAATAAGCTCTTAAAACTTTTAAGTGTACATTGAGAAAGATCCGAAAATCCCATTTGACATATAGATATACAGATGAATATATGCACCAACACAAATGAAGGGAGACCTCTCTATTAAACTCAAGAGAATTTAAGATTGGATCTGGACACTGAAATGTTTTTAATAGCACATAGTATTTGTTTGGCATTCTCACCCATTGCTTCTAATTTTATGCTAGCACAAACAGATCTGCTACTAAACCTTCATGCTGTCGCCCTAAGACTTATATGAATATTTGCATTTGCTACAATATCCAGGAGTGGGTTTGATGGGTCTTAAGTACACTTAATTTAATTATGTACTACCAGATTGTGCTACCAAAGGATGACAAGTTTATTTTTTTCATTCACACTAAGAAAAAATCCTACTTTCTCATTTATACACGACACTAAATATATATTCTTCTAATTTTTGTCAATTGGACAGGTACATTTTTATTTTAATTTCCATCTATCTTAGTCATTAGTGAGGTTGATCATCTTTTCAAATACTTGTTAGTCACTTAGACTTCTCCAAAATGCTTATTATTTTTTTTTAAGTTTCTTTCTTTATTTTTAGAGAGAGTGTGTGCGAGTGGGGAGGGGCGGAGAGAGGAAGAAAGAGATAGCCTGGCATGGGGCTCGAACCCACAAACCTTGACACCATGACCTAAGCCAAAATCAAGAGTCAGACGCTTAACTGACTCTGAACCACCCACGTGCCCCTTATTGATTTTTTTTATTTCATACTCCCCCTTATTTGTAATCTGTTGACTAGAAATAGTGCTTTTCATATTTGCAATAAAAGTAGTCCATTGATGGTGCAAATATGGCCAAAAACTGTTTTTGTAATGTATATCTGGTTGATAATTTTCCTTATAATATTCTCTTTATAAGCATCATTTGTCAGATTTTCACATATATCTTATAATTTACTATTTTGCTCTTTTTTTTAAAGAAACTTCCAAACCCATGGCCACAAATATATTTTCCAAAATTTCTGGATTTGACTGTTTTTCTTATTATTTTACATTGTTCTAATATATCTGTTGTCACATTTTTATATTATGAAGAAAGATATTATTCTTAATATTTTTATTATCTTTAATTGAAATTCTGATGTTTCAAGTTGGGTGCTACTTTTTATCTGTAATATTGGTCATTTGTGCTTTATTAGTTTTTAGATTGACCTACTGTTATTTTACCTATTATATTCTTACTATTTCAAAAGTATATCAGAATTATTTGGCTCTATTGAGACTCTTTTATTTTGTTCTACATTTAATTAATTTATGTTCCTAACAATTAGATTTGTATTCTACATTTTAACAGGATCTTCCTATTTTTTCCCTTTTTATTCTTGGTACTGGATGCCTACTTTTAAAATTTCCATCATTTTTAAGCGTAATATAAGCATTTAAGGCCATGAATTTCTTTAGAATTACCACTTTAACTGAATTCCCCCAAATATTTCTATTTATTGTTTTAAGTTTTTTTCAGTACAAAACATTCAGTACATTTACATAATCATTTTTGTGGCCTATTAAATATTCAGGTGTGCTATTGAGGTCCAAACATTTTTCTTTTTGTAATTAATTTTTTCTTTGATTTTTTTTAGAATTCTTAAATGGTAAACTGTTCACATTTTGTTAATGTTCCTGAAGCAACCAAGAAGTTGTACTTTCTACGTGTAATATACAGGATTCTATATATTTCTGTTAATTTAAACATGGTAATTATATTGTGTAGGATTGGGTTTTGAGGCTTTCTTGTTAAGTGCATATTAATTCATGATATTTCATAATATCTGTGGTTTATTCCTTTCAATATTGTACAGTGTCCTTCTGTCTCAGTCAATGTCAAGAGGAAAAAATATATACTCTAATTACATCACTGAAAATAATTTTATTTACAAACACTACAAATAATAGAGATATAGGAGGAGCTTAGAGAAAACCTAAGGGATAGTGCAGGAACCCAGAGTTGAGAGAAGACCTTAAGATCTGGAATGCAATGGGAAGAAGTACAACAGGCTGCCTGGACAGTAGCTTTCAGGGGGCAAAGCTCAGCATAGTAAACCTTTAGAAGGATAGCCTGATTATTGCCTGCCCTCATTCTTCTTCCTCCCTTCAACTGTCCACACAATTTTCTATTTGCCTACAGTCAATCAGAAACCACTGTTTTTGGGGCATCTGGGTGGCTCAGTGGGTTAAGTGTCCGACTTCGGCTCAGGTCACGACCTCATTGTTTGGGGGTTCGAGCCCCACGTTGAGCTCTGTGCTGACAGCTCAGAGCCTGGAGCCTGCTTTGGATTCTGTGTCTCCCTCTCTCTCTGCCCCTGCCCTGCTCACACTCTGTCTCTGTTTCTCAAAAAGTGAATAAACGTTAAAAATATATATGTTAAAAAAAAGAAAACACTGTTATTGAAGGTCATGTAGTTTCTCAACTCCTTTGTCAGAGAAGGTTGGAGAAAGGTAGAGACTGAATCTGAAGTTCCTAAGAACTTCCAGGTGGTCTTATCTGTCATAATGGTGACACTGCAAATATCAGAGTATATTGTAGTGGTTCTGTCAGTTAGTAATTATTTCTCTGAGCTGTACATTTTGCAACTAATTATGGAAACCATTTATAGTTCCATCATATCTTATTAAATACACTAGAACCAAAATTTGATCTATCACTTAACCTCCTTGAATTTCTATTGGTGAACCATACTCTTATACCTGGTCTGCAGAGATTAGTAAAAGTTCATGATTAATATCTAGTAACTCCTGGAAGATCTTACTAGTTTTTCTCTAACCAGTACATTAGACCCCTCTTGGGAAGGCTTAGGGAAAGATTTATAGTGTATACTTGAGGATACACTAAAGAAAACTTCCCAAAGTAAATTGAGAATACTAACTAGTTGACTATCTCTTGGTCTTTGAATTGGTCTGTGAACTGAGGTATGAAAAGACTGTGTGAATCTCTGCATTAGGGATTTCAATTAGATTTCTCTCCAGGTTTCCAACAGACCTCAAGGTTTTTCTCCTATGTATATTACATAGAATCTTAATAAGCTGTTCCTTATTTAATTTCTAGAAATCCTTTTTTGTTTGTTTTGGATGTTTTGTTTGTTTGCTTTTTTTTTTTTCAACGTTTATTTATTTTTGGGAGAGAGAGAGACAGAGCATGAACGGGGGAGGGGCAGAGAGAGAGGGAGACACAGAATCGGAAACAGGCTCCAGGCTCTGAGCCATCAGCCCAGAGCCTGACGCGGGGCTCGAATTCACGGACCGCGAGATCGTGACCTGGCTGAAGTCGGACGCTTAACCAACTGCGCCACCCAGGCGCCCCAGTTTGTTTGCTTTTAAACTTAGATTTTATTTTGTAATGCTGGATGGCATTATGGTGTTACATTTATTAACAGACTCTAACTGCTTGTATTTTTTCTTTTTTCTTTTCTTTTTTATCACAATAAGTGTATTATTTATCTTTTACTTATTTATGTATTTATGTATTTATGTATTTATTTATTTATTTATTTATTCATTTATTTATTTATTTATTTTTTATTTACAGTGTGCTCTTTAATCCCCATCCCCAATTTCCCTCCATTCTTCCACCCAACTCCTTCTGGTAGCTGTCAGTTTGTTCTCTATAGCCAAGAGTCTGTTCTTAGTTTGTTTCTCTTTTTCTCTCTCTCTTTTTTTCTTTGCTCATTTTGTTTCTTAAATTCCACATATGACTAAAATCATATGGTATTTGTCTTTCTGTATCTGACTTATCCCGCGTAGCATTATACTCTCTAGCTCCAACCATGTCATTACATATGGAATGATTTCCTTCCTTTTAATGACTAAATAATATTTCATTGCATGTGTGTACCACATATTCTTTATGCATTTATTTATCTGTGGACACTTGGGCTGCTTCCAACATTTGGCTAATGTAAATATTGTTTCAATAAACATTGAGTGTATGTATCCCTTTGAATTAGAGTTTTTGTATTTAGGAGGTAAATTAATTTTTGAGGAACCTCCACACTGTCTTCCATAATGACTGTATCAGTTTGCATGACCACCAACAGTGCAAAAGTGTTCCTTTTTCTCAATATCACCAACACTTGCTGTTTCTTGTATCATTGATCTTATTCATTCTGATAGATGCAATGTGATATCTCATTGTAATTTTGATTTGCATTCCCCTGATGACGAGTAATGTTGAGCATCTTTTCATGTGTCTTTTGGCCATCTGTATGTCTTTTTTGGAGAAATATCTAATAATGTCTTCTTCCCATTTTTTAATTGGATTATTTGTTGTTGTGGTTGTTGTTGTTTCTTTTTGGTGTTGACTTGTATCAGTTTTTATGTATTTTGGATACTAACCCTACATTGGATATGCCATTTAAAGATATCTTCTCCCATTCATTCAGTTGCTTTTTAGTTTTATTGATTTTTTTTCATTTAACCATTCAACAAGATCCCTAAAAATCAAAACAGTCAGAGTTCTCTGTTTTCATAATCTATAGTTGCAATTACAGTCATCTCCTCTGTGAAGTATTAGCAGGAATACTACCTGGACTTTGTTACTCTGGGATCCCATTATTCCCGCTAAGATTAAGAATAAAATTCCGCTGTAGAATTGCCTAATGTAATGTCTTGATATAGTTGATGTAGTCTGCAACTACCATAAGGTTCCTAAGGGATGCTATCACCTCCCTCATTACCATCAATTTCTAATGCCTCAGTGAAGACTATCCATTAGGCCCTTTTGGAGGCTATGATTCAGGAAATACAGAGGAACTTGTCATAGAAAAACTATTGGAGCATCTTCATTTCCCTGGATCATTGCTGCCCTTCATTTGTATGCCAAAGACATCTTCTCATTTCAACTTGATCAGTAGTAGAGGATTGTTTAGTCCAGGCTCTTAGTAAGCAATGTAGAAGGCCAGTGCTTCTGTCTGTCTGTCCAGGATATGTTTGAACTAACTCTCAGTATGGAACTTAGAATCAAAAGTGATAGAAGAGCATCCCAAGGTAAATCATCAACTCAAGAAACTATTCCCCAAGGATAGTCATTGAAAAGATTTTATGTGAAAGTTGAAGGGAATGATTAGATTTAAATTTATGTTCCTTATTCACATTTGACCAAATATCTCCATCTCAGGTCCTACTTTCCTCTTCATCCCCATCAGTGTCCTTACCTCGTAAAAAGATCATAAAGTTGAACATTAATCAGTATTGCAATTTCACAATTCTACTCTAGGCGTGGCCTTCAGCCTAATCTGAATGCAGCTACAGGATTTGAGGGACTCCTTCAATGACGACAAGGAGGACTTTCTGTCATTTTTGTAATTGCATATTTGTGGCTTTTAAATTATGTTTTTCTCAACATAGACTTTTTTTAAATTCATCAGAAAAAAAACTAGAGGACACAGGCTTTATAAATTATTTTTTCCATAGTGACTAAGCTGCATGGTCACTTAATCCTTCTTACTCTCTGCTGTCCATCCCCCCTTTATCTCATGATGCCACCAAAATAATTTGAATAATCATGTTGTCAAAACACATGATGAATTATTTGTGTCCCAGCTCATACCACCAGAAAGATGGTTATCTCTGCTCTCCTCAAATATATGTTCAATCCAATCCATGAAACCTATTTTTGAGTCTGTTCCCACATTTTGTATCAAACAGCTTCCAAACCATATATGGAGCAACCATTTAAAGTATCACAATTCAAGGGGGCGCCTGGGTGGCGCAGTCGGTTAAGCGTCCGACTTCAGCCAGGTCACGATCTCGCGGTCCGTGAGTTTGAGCCCCGCGTCGGGCTCTGGGCTGATGGCTCAGAGCCTGGAGCCTGTTTCCGATTCTGTGTCTCCCTCTCTCTGCCCCTCGCCCGTTCATGCTCTGTCTCTCTCTGTCCCAAAAATAAATAAACGTTAAAAAAAAAAAGTTAAAGTATCACAATTCAAGGAGTTATTTACAAAGGAAACCATTGGAGAAGTAGAAGTGAGATGTGGGGTGAGTGTAATCATCTGGGACTTGCAGAAGAAGAGTTATTACCCTACCTTGGCCTAATGGAATAGGGAAAAAGATCAATGATGGGAGTCAGAGGAAGGCTATATAGAGGGGTCCACAAGGAAAGAGGTAATAGTGCACAATTGACAGAAACAGTCACTAGCTCAGATCTTACTTTAGAGAAGAGACTCAGGAAGAAACCCTTTGGCCAAACTAACCTCCCTATTTCCAGTATTTTTTATGGACTCAGCATTAGCTAAATCCAACTAGAGGACAAAGGACACAGAAGTTTGGTCGATGTAATGCATGCTGTCCTGCTGGGGCAAGCAAAGTATAGGGTGGAGAAACGTGGAGGATGTGTATGTAGGGCCAAATGGAACACTTGCAGCGTTTCCTCTTATGCTTGTTTCCAAATTTATTATTTTTTGGATATTAGGATTTTTCCATCTAATAATTTTTCTTTAATATTTTTATTTTTTAATCACTTGATTGTCATTTAGTCTTTCTGTGTGTCTGATTCAGGCTTGGGTTTAAAGTATCACATAATTTTTAAGGCACCATATAATTATAGTTCCAATCTGATCATCTTGAATGTTGAGTATTAAATGGCAAAATTAAATGTCTTTACATGAATTGTAGTTATTAATTTTTTGGTCACTTATTGCCATTTAACACAGTCTATTAAACCAACAATGCAGTATTTCATTTATTTAGCTCATGCATCTGTAGGTCCTTTCGGTGTTGACTGAAACAGCTGGGCTTAGCTAGAACCAATCAGTTAGAGTGAACTTATTCCATGTGTGTCTTACTCTTCTCTTAGGAATCAGGGGGCTATCCAGATATGCTTTAATCAGGGTGGTGTCAAAAGCTCCAGAGTTGGGGAAATAAACTTCTCCATGTTAATGGAGAAATAAAAATACAAGTCACCTTGTATATAAATAAGTTGGAGTAAAGAACTGAGGCGAATAATTTGCAGTTAGAGTTTGCACCTTTATTTTCTTTCATCAGCCCTTTGATTTTCTCTTTTACTAGTCTTTTTTTTTTTAATTTTTTTTCAATGTTTATTTATTTTTGGGACAGAGAGAGATAGAGCATGAACGGGGGAGGGGCAGAGAGAGAGGGAGACACAGAATCGGAAGCTGGCTCCAGGCTCTGAGCCATCAGCCCAGAGCCCGACGCGGGGCTCGAACTCACGGACCGCGAGATTGTGACCTGGCTGAAGTCGGACGCTCAACCGACTGCGCCACCCAGGCGCCCCATCTCTTTTACTAGTCTTTTGTGGGACTGGTTTTTGTCTTGTAATCCCTTTCTTTTCCCGTAGTATTTTCAAAGATGTTGTTATGTTATTTTATTTCATACCATAATATCTATAGATATACATGTTACCATAACATATATAGATATACATGTAACAATAGTTTTATTATACATTATATAATATAGATAATACATAATTATATATATATACATACACACATATGGCTTATATTTTATGCTGCATATATTACTGTATATTTAAAGGTTCTTTCCTTCCTCCCACTTTCCTGATCTCTAAGGTAAAGTTATTATCATGATTAATTTCACATTAACCAATAGCTGCATCTTGGTTTATGGTTTAAGGCTTCACTTTTATCACTTAAAAACATAATATTAGATGTTTTATTCTTTATTTAATAGTTTTGAAATAAGTCAGACCAGTTTGAATAGTAATAATTTGTATTATTACTTATTTTAGTTCATCATTATGGCCATTGATATATATCTGTGGTGAGAATACTCATGTACAACCTTGCTATTGGATACAAATGGGTCAATCTGAGACTAAATTTTCCCCATACATATATACATTATTTTTAAAAAAAAAACATTGAAAACTAAAACATGTCTACAATCTGTTCTGTAACTTCTATAAAGTCATAGTTCTCTGTTATTTTATGTCCTCAGATCACTACCTTGCTAGATATGTTCATTGCCGGCATATAGAACAATATTCCAAATCATGTTTGTTACCATTATAGCATGAAGTACTCAACTTACCTTAAGCAATTTGGGCACAGAGCTATTTACAACTAAAGCTTCAGACACTATACTGAGTGTAGGGAATAAACTTCAGTAGCTTCTTAAACTATTTCAATAAGAAGAATGTTAAATATACCATATCTGTATTTTACACATTCTTTATGCCAATTCATAATACCCTGATTTTACCATTAAAGCTTACTTCTGACATTTGTTTTGCTAATTAACAAAATATCTGATGTTTATCAGAGTTAAAGATAAAGTGACAGTTTAAGTGGCTGCCACCAAGTATAGAATTTCTGATAATGCCAGCTATCCACTAAGGAATATGATAATATTATAATCAGAAACACACAGTGCTACCAGAATGTAGCTGAAACTAATTAACGCAAACACTTTTATTAAAATAGCAATGATGAAATATTTTGGACTAAGTTATAGACATAGTAATATCAGTTGATAATCAAATTTATGAACACATTTTATCTTTTTTATTTGTTTTCTTTTTTCTCTAATATTACTCTGCTTGATTTTCATGCACTGAAATTAGATGCAAACATTCTGCTACAGGATGGCATGTGTGTTCCTAAAAATTTACTGCGTTATTTAAAATTGTATAATAAAAAGTACATCAATTTTGTAGATAAAATGGAATGGGGGCACAACACTCAGTTTGTCAGTGACATACAGAAAAAGACAGGACCCTAATAAAAATAGTTGCAAAGCTTTATATATGAACAATATTTAATAAATATGTAAAAACTTACAATAAATATTATACTTTCCAAGAAAAAGACCAGAATTTTTCTTGTCCAAGTGGTTTAAAAAAGGGATACAGCTTGTGGATTACTGTAAAGTGGTAGAAGGAAGGTCATCTAAAATCTGATGGAAAGTCCACTCCAGGTGTGGATGGGTGTGGCTTATAATACATGTGGTGAACTGAGACTATAGATGTTTTAGATTTGTGTTTCCATGTGGCTTGATTCAGCTCGATACCTGCATTTACCTAGTGTTTCTCATGGACAAATCAAGCAAATATAAAATTCATGTTATACTCACATTATTCCCCAATGTATTAATTATTTTGGAACAAATTCATATTTTAAAATAAGCTTAATAACAGAATTATTGCTTAATTATAAGCATTTTTTTGTTTAGGTCCTGTCCCTATTCAATTATTTTCTGCCTTTATATTACTGAACATTCACTTTGCTCTTACTCTTGCATCAAGATTGTTACGTATAAAATTGTAGGGTAGGTGCTTTGTATATTTATTTGCAAAAGCATTTTGAAGAAATTATTATATTTTGTTATACTGGTTGCTGATGAAAATTCTCTCAGGTTTTGCAGGTAATCTGTCTTTCTACCTTCTGTTGGGCATAAAAGGTTTCTCTTAGCTTTCTTTAATTGCTGTTTAACAAAGTAGTTTTGACCATAGATTTAATTGTGTTTACTCTATTTGGCCCCAGAGTGTGCTTTTTAATGTGAGGGCTTATAATTTATTTGTCTGAAAATCTCAGAATATCTACAAATATTATTTTCCTCCATTCTTTTGTTCTTGTATTCCTGTTGGAAAAGTTCAGAGTTTCTTAATCTATGTTCTGAACTTTCATCTCCCCTCCCTTCGTCCCTTTCTACTTTCTTCCCCTCTCTTCCTCTTTCCCTCCCTTCTTTCTTCCTCTCTCCCTACTTCTGTTTTATATTTTTCCTTCCTTCCTCCCTCTCTCCTGCTGCCCCTTCTCCTCCTCACTTTCTTCTTCTTCTTCTTCTTCTTCTTCTTCTTCTTCTTCTTCTTCTTCTTCTTCTTCTTCTTCTTCCCTTTCTGTCTCCCTCAATATCTTTGCCTCTGAGTTGGTTCCTATATGATATTTCAATATTCTCTTTTATTACTATACTTTAGTAGTCCTATAGTACTATAATACCATATAGTATTATAGTAGTTGTATACAACTATTAGTGTATCACTAATTGGTTATTGGTTCCTCAATTCTGTACCACTGCATTTTTAAAATTGGTTTTATGGTGCTATAATTCACATGCAGTAAAATGCACACAATTCAAATGTATATAGCCTGATAAGTTTTAACAAAGTATACTCATGTAGCCACCACCACATCACACCACACTCAAGATGCAAAATATTTCTGTTTCACCAGAAAGTTCATTTATGGTCTTTATGCTGTTTTGAAGTAACCATATCCACCCCAGGCAACCGCTGATCTCATTTCAGTCATGATGGACTAGTTTTGCCCATTCTAGGTTTTCAAATAAATTGAACCATTAAATCAATATGTGTTCTTCTGTTTATAACTTTTTATGGATTAATGGCTTTGTTTTTGTTTTGTTTTGTTTTTATTGCTCAGAAGTATTGAATTATATTTAGCCATTGACCAATTGATTGACATTTTGGTTGTTTCTGATTTGGGGCTATTATTAATGAAACTGCTATGTATATTTGTATATAAATACCTAATAATTGCATTTCTGGATAATACGGTTCATGTATATTTTAATTGATAAGAAGATGCAAACACACTTTACAAAATGGTTGTATGTTTAATGATCCCACCAATAGAGTTCAAGAATTGTAGTTAGTCTGTATCTACACACTTAGCATTAATGATTTTTTTTTTAATTTAGACAATTTAATGTGTTTGAAGTGACATCTCATTGTTTTTTAATTTGCATTTCCTTCATAACCAATAATGTTAAGCAATTTTCATAAAGTTTTTGGTTATTTGTGTATCTTCTTTTGTGATGTGTCAGTCCTTTGTTCACTGTTGTAAGTTGAGCTGTCTGATTTTTACTTCTTTTGCATGGCTAATTTAAATGGCTCCCCTTCATCTCCTTTATTTTTAAAAATTTTATGTAGAATGAATCGTATTCCAAATGTGAATTTTGTATTTTTCAGTGTTGGAGTTATTCATATATATATATATATATATTGAGATTATAGTCTGTAAACTCATTCTCAGGGAAAGTTTTGTATCTTCCTATTTTCCTTCTCTTTTTTCTCTCTATGTATAAACTTCAGTGAGAGAGACATTAAGTGGTTTGACTCAGTATCTATTGGTCTATATCTTCCAAAAAGATTTAGTTCTATTCAGCACTTAGCAGGTTTTGTTTGTTTGTTTTACAGATGCAGTGAGCCTGACTTTGCTCTCCCTTCAATGATGGGAAGTTTTAATTCATTTTTTTCATGAAAGTAGTCAAACTTCCAATCTGCAACTTCAGCCTTATTCACTGATTTACATTTCTATTCCATTTCTAGGTCTTGACAAAGTTTATTTTGCATTTGATTCTGAATATTTATTTCTGGCTGTCTCTTTTTATAGGATGGCTGCATTTTGACATGTTTAAACAGAACAGAATTTTGAAATGTAAACTCACTGTGCCACTTTATCTTGATTTAGAAGTATACTTGTAAGTATTTTATTTTGTCTTGTTTTAGGAATTTATGTTTTCTGACTTGGCTGAGTAAACATGCATTGAATTTTATTAACTTAAGAAAAGAGAGGTTTTTTTAATTAAAAATATATTTAAAGTCACTTGAAATATGGACATAGTAGACACATAATGTATATCACATATATGTATTTTTTAAATTTATAATTCTAGATTACATACTTTCAATGTAAGAAATTTAAGAAAGATACCAAGATAATGTGACAAATCCTAGAAATAATGGAAATACATAGTCTGTATAAAGTAATATGAATTAAAAAACATAAAAGATATTCATATGCTATTTAGCTTGGTTTCCTCTGAATAGTGAAGTACTGGGTGCTGTTTTTTTATGCTTTGTAAATTTTTATAAAAGCCACCAATGAGCATATATTACATATGTGTTTTGAAAATAATACTTTAAATTACCTTTTAAATTTTTATGGGGAAATGAATAGCAACAGAATAAGAATTTAATCTTCACATACATTTGAGGACAACAGAGCCCACTGATTAAGATACAGTAAATTCAAGCAGTGAAAATTATTTTGCAATCAGAAAAAAAAATGTGTCTTCAGAGAAATTAAGTTGGTAAAATCTATGTTAAAATAATCAATGTGTATGTAAGACTAATTCTTTTTTTATTCTGAATCTATTTCACGTTCTATACATGTAAAATCAAATTAATGATTCTAGAAACATTTTCAGAATGCTGTACATATTCATGTGTTTATATATTTATTTATTCTATTTTTTTTTCTCAGATTCCACATATAAATGAGATTATGTGGTATTTGTCTCTCTCTGTCTGACTTACTCAATGTAGCATAATGCCCTTAAGGCTCATCCCATTGCTGCAAAGAGCAAGATTCCATTCCTTTTTATGGATGAATAATATTCCATTCTATATATCTACCACCATTGTTTAATAGGTCCCAGTATCTGAGGATGTGCCAAAACCTGTCAGTGTCCCTAAGGAGAGGATCTCAGCACCCAGATTCAGCCTGTTTTGAAGTCAGACCCTCAAGCCTAATCTTTAAAAATCTCTGCAAATACATGCAGTACTGTGAGACCACAAGCGGGAGCCCCTTCTGCCAGGCAATCTGGCACTGTTCCCTCTTCGGCAGTTGCAAAAATCGTGGCTCCATGCGAGCGTATAAGCTCTTTCCTGGGAAAAAACTGGCAAGCTGAAGCAAGGCAGAAGGAGAGTGCGTCCACAGCTTACATTCCTTCAGAGAAGCTCCATTATCCACTAGATATGTGCCAGACCTGAGGCCTGCCTCTCAGGTTGAAGCTCCAGGACAAGCAAAGAGGCCTACATCACAGAAAAACTGGGATAATGTGCCACAGTTGACTATCCAAGGGCTATTCTTGGGCAGTGGCCAAGGGTAGGCAGCCTGCCAAGAACCATGTCTCCAATTGTCATAGCCTCACAGTATCCAGGAATGCAAGCCCCACTGGGCACCAGAGACCTGCAAACAATGAGCATCCCCTGGGTGGCAGCTGCAAAAACCAGGGCACCAGCTATGTGTACTGCTCCCCTCTAGGAGACACTGGCGCTCAGGAACTTGGCAGTGGGAGAGCATGAAGTAGCACTCACCCAGCAAGGTTTCCGGAAAATTACAGCCAGACTCTAGATGATGTGTTTAATCAGAAGCCTGCCCCTCGCTGCAGCCATGCTGATTAGCTACTAGGCCTCCTTCACCGAAGGACAGAACTCCTGGGTCCCCTGCCTCTTGCGGTGCCCTGGGGATCCTAGCTGTTTAAGAACTCTTTCTTCTTCATTGCTTGCAGTCCTATGGGACCCACAGGCATGAGCCCCACTGGTTGCCAAGGCCAGGCAATAAGGACATGCCTCCTGGCAGCAGCTGCAAACATCAGGGGGTTTGAGCTCCTTTCTGGGTGACATGAATTATTACAGTCCCTTGGGACTAGGAACACAAGCCACCCTGCCTGGCCTCTAGAGCCAGGCACTTAAGAGGCATTTTCTGGATGGCAACTGCAGAGATGTGGACACCAGACTCAGGTAAAAACTCTCTTTGGGGAAATACTGGTGCTCTGGAGCACTGCAAATAGAGAGTGGTGAAGGTGGTACCTGCCTGTCTCTGGCCCAGAGGGTGTTCAAGCAGTTTCCTAGATGTGTGTGTTAAGCCTGCCCCTGGGGCTTGCACTTTAATATAAAAAAGTGAGTCTCCTTTACTTAAAGTTTGGCTGAGCCCTGGGGACAATAAGTCCGAGTGCACTTACCCTCTAGGAGTAGTCTCCCAGATCATTATGGTCTTGTGGGTCACGGTCCTGAGACCTGTTGTTTTTAAAGTTATATGTTTGGGGGGCTCATCTCTTAGCTGGAGGTCCTAAAAGTTGAAGTGCTTGATGTGGGATTTGGATGTTTTCCTCCTCGGGAGAAGATCCACCCTCCAGGTGGTGGGTCTGTGTGCTAGGGGTGGAGTTTGTGGTTAGATTGTGTCGCAGTGTCTCCTACCTGCTTCAGTGTGGTTTTCTTCTCATTTTCTCAGTTTGTTATTGTCATTCAGCCAGCCTGTAGGTTTTTTTAAGAGGAAATTGTTCCATACATATGTAGCTGTAGACTCAGTATATTCATGGTAGAAGTGAGTTTGGGATCTTCCCAGATCTCCATCGGTAGCTGGAACTTTCATATTCATTTGTGAATAGATTAATCACTATATGGCTGTGTGGAAATATATGTGTGTGTGTGTATGAATTATATATATTATATATTCACATACATGCTCATATAAATATGAACCATGTATATTCATACTCATTCTAAATGATCATTTTGGGCAAAACCAAATCAAAAGGCTACTCCAGGATTAATATGCCATTATATTAAGTATGACCAGTTATTCATTAAGCTCTTTATATATGTATGACTTCCTAAAGTGAGACTACATGAACAATAATCATCATATTCTGTCCTACCCTTTGAAACCATAGTCTGTAATGATGATAATAAGACCTGAGGTTATTCCCATGTAATTACATCAAGCAATTTGGTGCATATGTTATTCCAACCCTTGATTGTGTTGTTTTAACACAATACTATAATCAGTGGATATAACTATTCATTATAAATGGTTAGTACATCATGAATGACTAAGCAGATGGATAGATGACTTTTAATAGTTCAGTTATGTCATCTGCCAATCTTAACAAATGACTAAAAAGAACCACAAATCAAATTTAAAATATTTTAAATATGGTTTAAAAAGGAAGCTTTTGAATTTTGTAGGTTCATTTTGCATATTTATGAAAATACTGCACATTGATATGCATTTTAAGTAATGTGCTTTTACAGATGTGTTATTTGATACTAAACATAAGCAACCTAATGTTTTCAAAATAAATATTTAGCAGCTTGTTTGAAAATACTTTAAGGCATACTCTTAAGTTTTACTATTTTTCTAAGAATCTTTGTTTTCTAATTAAATATGCATTCATCATTTACCACTTAATATCATCATAACACATTACAAAAGCAGACTCACTTTGTTGACTTGTTTTCACAAAGTAAAATTGAATGATGTTAAAAAGGAGTGAACTAAAGCTATTTGATGTAGAGATTGGCAAAATCAAAATGTCTGGCGATATCCAAATTCTCACCCAGAGGAACAGAAAGATGATGAAAGTGTTATTTTTGGAACACAGAGATCACAGAGCTCTAAAAGTTATGCGTTATGCAGTGCTGGAGTTATGAAGAACATGAAGAACTTCCTTTAATTTTAAACGAATTGTTGAGGAATATCTGAGTCAAAATACATTAACCCCAAGTACTGTTGTAGTTATTTTGCTTTTATGAATTCTCACTTTTGAAATTTCTTATCTATTATTTTCATGTATTATTTATACTGGGAATGATAGCTACATTTAGACTAATGAAATAATTTTTCCATTGGTGGGGTAAATAAACAATTTTATGTCTAATAAAAGGTCAACATTTTCAGAGTAGTTGAAAGCACAAGATGTTTCTTGATTTGCCAAGGCAACAGTGCTACCACTGTTAAGATACCATGAACATGTGGGAAGACAAAACCAAGCTATGTTTGACACACATATTAATGTTGGAAAATTTTGCAAATATTAAAGTTTTGCAAATATTAAGTTTGCAAATATTAAAGTTTTTGTGTTTCATTTCTTATTGAGTTAATAATTAATGAGAAGATTTTTTATCACAGTTATTAGACTAACACAGATCAGAATTCAATGTGAGCTACAAAGCAGATAAAATAAGCATAAATTCCACTAAAAATAAAGAAGTTTCAATTTTCTTTTCTTCTATGATCATCATCTTCATATTCTGGTTTATCTGGAATGTATTCATTCTAACTTCAAGAGAAAGGAGGATATGCTCAAAACTCTAAAGTAACTCAGAAATGCTTTAGATGATGAAAAACCGAAAAAAAAATGGGAATTTTAGAATGGAGAATAGAAGATCATGAAGAATTATGAGAGATCTCGTTGGGAAAAAAAAAAAAAAAGTACTTTCTTTTATGTGCCCAGGGGCAGAAAGATGCTATATAGACCCTTCCCTTCTAGAATCCTAGACGATTCCCACATTTCTATCATTGCATAAAGCTTTGCTGAGGTGCTTGGCTGACCCACTCAGAGGAGCATGCAACTTGATCTTGAAGTTACAACTTTCAGTCCCACATGGGGTATATGCATACATACATACATACATACATGCATACATACATAATTAAGCAAGATTTGCTTATACCATCTCCTTTACATAGCTTTATTTATTTCTTCCCTAGAAAAATAAACAATGTCAATGTGTACATTATGTTTATAAATGTATCTATGAAGACAGATTTTATCTTTATGATTTGATGTTACCATAATAAATAAATCAGTGAGTTTTTCAGGAACAATAGCTGTGTTTTTTCATTAGCTTTATTGCAAGTAGAGAATATTTCCTCAATAAATACCCATGATGGGAGTGATTTAGTTGATAAATAACCAAGATTAATTTAATTTCTATTTGATGTATAATATAAATTGCTAAGAAGCATAGCAGATAACATTTTAAGTGAATTTTCTATTTCTCTGATATTGGATGCAAACTTTTTTATGTTGTTGTTGTTAATCATATAGAAAAGATGGGGAGGGAATCCAAACATTTGTACAGTAATTGGATTTGATATTCTTCAATATCTATTCCCTAATTTAAAAATTCAATAATTCTCATATCAAAAAATAATTAAATACTTAAGACTTGCCAAAATACAAGTTAAGTAATAAATGATTCTTTAATTTTCCAGGTAAAAGTTTCTTTATATATAGTCACATCCATGAATTGGGTCTTTATGTACGGGTGAGGTCTAGTCTTCACCCATATTCATAGAGATATTCTATATCTGGTTGACATTAATGACTGTTAAATGTTTAAAAAGGTGCCAGTCTCTATGATCTACACCTTTTTATTTAACTTGGGTTCAAAAAAATAACTTCAGCCTTCAGTACTTCAGCCTTCACCTCTATGTACTAGAGGCATATCTGCATTCCTGACCTAAAGTCCTGTACCAGCATTTCAAGTGCTGAACTCATTATCTTTACTACAAACATACTTGTTTTCCAAACACTTCTGCCTTTAGAATATTCCTTTGCCCATCTTTACAACCTTGAAATCTTACAATTTTATCACTTCAGTTGATTTAAAAAATTTTTTTTAATGTTTATTATTTATTTTTGAAAGAGAGAGAGGGAGGGTATGAGCATGGAGGGGCCAAGAGAGAGAGGAAGACACAGAATCCATAGCAGGCTTCAGGCTCTGAGCTGGCAGCACAGAGCCCCCTAGTGGGTTCCTACCCAAGAACCATGAGAACATGACCTTAGTCAAAGTCAGATGCTTAACCCACTGTGCTACCCAGGCACCCCACTTCAGTTGGTTTTAAATGCTTCTTGCCAAAATATAAATGTTCTTTTTTTTAGTCCCTCTTAAATAACTAAGCAATGTCGGTTTGGAACATTGATGTTACAGTGATAAGACAGATAATTTAATTCACTTTTCATAATATAGAAACAATCCAGTTATTGAGTTTAAACCTAAATGTCTGTCACTCAAATTGTTAGTGTCTTTGTCTGCATTTTCTTTTGTTATACATTTAATTTTGGGTGATTTTTCATAATAGGGTGAAGTGCAACTTTAAAGGAAAGGTTTAAAAATCAGTTTCAGGGGCGCCTGGGTGGCGCAGTCGGTTAAGCGTCCAACTTCAGCCAGGTCACGATCTCGAGGTCCGTGAGTTCGAGTCCCGCGTCAGGCTCTGGGCTGATGGCTGGGAGCCTGGAGCCTGTTTCTGATTCTGTGTCTCCTTCTCTCTCTGCCCCTCCCCCGTTCATGCTCTCTCTCTGTACCAAAAATTAAAAAAAAAAAAAAAAAAAAAAAGTTAGAAATCAGTTTCATTGCTCAACCAATACAAAATGCATTGTCATTTGATTAATTAAAATAAAATTTTCTAGGGGCGCCTGGGTGGTGCAGTTGGTTAAGCGTCCGACTTCAGCCAGGTCAGGATCTCGCTGTCCGTGGGTTCAAGCCCCGCGTCAGGCTCTGGGCTGATGGCTCAGAGCCTGGAGCCTGTTTCCGATTCTGTGTCTCCCTCTCTCTCTGCCCCTCCCCCGTTCATGCTCTGTCTCTCTCTGTCCCAAAAATAAATAAAAAATGTTGAAAAAAAATATTAAAAAAATAAATAAATAAAATTTTCTAAACACTAACAAAGGGGAAACACATGTCTACTGTCTTCAAGCAAAAGCACGTATTACATTTACATGGTTTTTATTTGAAACTTAAAACAATTGCATAGGGTCGGAGAATGTAAAGGTCTCAGGAGATTCCAAAGCTTCCATAAGGACAATTAGAAAGATACATTAGAAAAAAAGAAAGTGAAGATAAGCACAGAGAGGTTTGACTTCAGGCACAGTCAGTTCCCCAGGGCATCTTTTCAGTTGTCAAAGATACATTGTGCATTTGTATTGGGAACTACACCATTAACATGTGAGAGAAGCCAGACCACAGGATTACTAAGACATCTTTTATACCCTACTGTCATGTGTCTGAAACAAGCTCTGTAAACTGTTTAGCAAGATGAAAACCATCGACCTGATATTTGCAGTAAAGAATGTAGAAAAGCTAGTAACAGGATCATCTAGGGGACTTTCAGACTTAAACAGTATATTATAAGTTACTAGCTAAGACATTTTCTTACAATTTGGCCAAGGGTCAGTAAATCCTTTCAGGCATCTCAGAAATAAGGATGAGAATATCATACACCAGCAGTAATTTAAACCTACTCTTAGGCAAAATTAAATTTATAAGAAGTGATAAGCTGAGTAATATGCTCCTTTCAGCCCATATTAATATTTTGTACAGTGGCATGAATGGATTTGTTACTGGAGACCTAGGTAGTAACTTTTTAGGGTAATAGTCCTCCTTGGCAAGTTTAAGGATAGGGGCGCGCCTCGGTGGCTCAGTCGGTTAGGCATCCGACTTTGGCTCAGGTCAGGATCTCTCGGTTCCTGAGTTCAGGCTCTTCATTGGGCTCTGTGCTGACAGCTCGGAGACTGGAGCCTGTTTTGGATTCTGTGTCTCCTTCTCTCTCTCTCTGCCTTCCCCCTGCTCATGCTCGCTGGCTCTCTTTCTCTCTCTCAAAAATAAACATTAAAAACAAAAGGAACATTTAAGGATAGATAAAATGACAGTTAATTTTCACAAAGGATTAATTCAAAACAGAGTTAATTCACTGGCTTTTTAAAAATTATTATTGAAATGTGCTTGACGTATAATATTGTGTGAATTTAAGCTGTACATGTTGATCTGATATGCTAACATATTATGATGCGATAGTGATTGCAGTGATATGTAACACCTCTATCTCATCACATAATTATCATTTCTTTTTTTGTGGTTACATAACTAAGATCTAGTCTCTTAACAAGTTTGGTGATTACAATACAATATTGTTGTCTCTATTGACTGTGCTGTGCAGTAGATCTCCTGGTCTTATTTATCTATGAATTGCAAGTTTGTACCTTTACACATCCCTCCAACTGCCCCATCCCCAAACCCTGGTAACCACCATTTTACCGTCATTCTTTTGCAAGTTTAGCTGTTTCAGATTCCACATAGGAGTGATGCATAGTATTTGTATTTCTGCGTTTGACTTACCTCACTTTTGGCTTTTATTTTAATCTAAAAATACAGTCGTTGAAAGAAATAGTGATTTGTTTCTATGAGCCTTTTAATGGACCTCATATGTGCAGATAAGTCACAAAGATGTCACTTTGCCATTATTATTTAATCTTGACCAAAAAAATAAAAAGTTGTTTGTGCTCCAATTTGCTGACCAGTTACCTAAGTTTCAGAGAGGGCAACAAATTTGGCAAAGTTACAAAGCTACTAAGAGGTGAAGCTAATATTCAAACCCTCTTCTCAAAATCCATGCTTATTAGGTTTATCTATTCTACCATGTGTCTGGGCTTATGGGCCCCATGAATATCAAAGGTTTCTCCTAATATTATACTTAATGCTGCTTACTATCCTAAAACTTTTTAAAGTTCTCCTCTGATGTAACAAATGCTTTGAGAATTAATCCAGAAATACTGCAGAATACTAGAATGCAGTGGAACAATTCATGCTCCAGTTTTTGGTCAAAGGGCTTTGACAAGTCCTGCTTACTCCAACTTACTGCTTCTGCATCTTTGGACAAAGATGCAATGAATGTGAATATTGGTTTCATGCTGATAGAATAATTGTCCAATAATCTGATTATTCTTCCATCCTATTGGCAATCATGTTAAAAAACTAGGTCAGTAAAACAAACTCATACATTTAACAGATAGACATATATTCTTTTGGTAAGCACATAACTTGAGCATGACTTATTTTCTTTTACTTTTCGATGAGGAAAGCTAATATCCCAAGTATTAAATCTTCAGTGGGCAGCATCGATTTAAGCATCTTTTGGGGAAAAAGTATTCAAGACACTTTAAAAAAATGCAGGACTTCTAAAGAAAAATATGAGATATGTTATCAAACACCCCAAGCAATTTAAAAACAATTAAAAAAGTGCAGGGAGGTATGTAGTTCCATTATAAACTAGATTAATAAGGCAAGACAATACAAGAAGAAGAAAGTTATTTAACTGGGAAATGGTATGCAAAAATGAAGCTGTCCTGAAGATAAATTACATATATTACATATAATGTATAATATACAATAAATTTATTAACATATTTATATAAAATTACACATATATAACATTGGAAACCATCATGCTTAGTCTGTAAAAAGTGATGAACAATCAATCTAGTCTCAAATTTAGCAAATGGGCCAGTGTATGCCCCTGCTCCCCCCAAAAAAATAAGAAAACATGGGAAAAGGGAGGAATGAAATTTATAAGGAGTGTGACATTTGGTATGGAGCCACTTAGGAATAATCAATATTCTTTACTGAAATACAAACAGTATTTCTATTTATTTTCCTTCAAAATAACTCATAACTCATGCATGGGATTGTTAATAAGCACTCAAAATTGAAGAGTAAAAGAAACACCTACAGAACTCTATAAAACTTAGAAAAGAAGTAGGGTATGACAGAAACAATGTTAGATTGGAAAATTGTAGGAAGACATTTACCCCAAATTCAAATCCCAAGCGTGACACCCATAAAATGTATGAAAGAACTCAGTGTGCTCTTCTCACATCTTTCTTACCTTTTCCTCTAGGGGCTCTGTCCGTCTGGAACAACCTCAGAGTCCAAATTATCTATACTGAGGCTTAATGACACCAGACCTCATGTTTTTATTATCACAGAGAAGATGAGAATTTACTCAGATGAAGTGATCCATAGCTTTATATATACAAATATTCTTCATTTCTAAGTGTCCCTATTTCTTCCCACCTCTACCAACACCTGAGCAAGAGTGATTAGTGTGACAACCAGAATGGCACAGAACAAGTGTAGACAGACCTCATGTAATTTTTCTGAAAATAAAAGCAGAAATGGGGTCAATGTTCATGATCAAATTTAGATCAAAAATCTATGTTTTTGAGTATTGGAAAAATACAGCGTATGTTCTTACTGATAGAAATGATTTGTTAGTAAGGGACAAGAGTGACAAGAAAGAAAGGGATATATTATTGGAAGAATGGTCAGCAAGAAGAAAGGAAGTATAGTGCACCCACACAAACTTTGGTCTAAGCTAGGAACATGATGTTCTGATTTAGAGCAACCCGGGGAGAGGACAGACGATGATAAAGCCATAGGTGCAGATGGATGTGTTGCTGGGAGCTATGAGTATTTTCATCTGATTGTGTCAATTTTCCCATAAAAACAAGGCATGAGATGAAAGTGAAAATGGAGAATATGTTATAGGAGGTTTGAGGAAAGAGGAAAAGGTTTGAAATATTCTTCCAGGAAAATAAGTGAAAGTAAAGTGTAAGTAAAAGTGATTATATAATTGTCACATAGATCACAGAGCCCCCTGTTATTAGCAATCATTAATTTATAGTTATGTGAGAGAATACTGAGTGATGTTTTTGTCAAGTTGTGATAAGTCATGCAGGTATACACGGAGAGGAGATGAAAAGTTAGAACCCAGAGTTTCCATCCCCATGTAATTATAGAAAAATGAGAAGACAAGAAAAATAATATTCAAGGGGTATGCCAGAGAGGGATTATACTAACAGATCATACAGATCATGGCATAGTTGGGTGAACTGGGGAGACCTTGAGCCCTGAGGCTTTAACCCAGCCCATCCAAAAATAGTGCCAGAGGCTCTTCTTATTGTCAAAAGAAAGAATTCAAGGACAGAAAAAACACAGCAGATGAGCAGTACAAGCAGGAAAGTTTATTAAAGTGAAAGTACACTCTCCAGATGTGAGCATGGGTAAATTCAAGGGAAAGCTGTGCCCCTGGGGGTTTGGGTTTCTATCTTTTATTGACACTTGTTAATAAGGGGGTGGGTTATTCATTACTTGAACTGGATATTTCTTGGAAACAGGGCTAAGCACTTTTTCTTCCATATTTGGCCAGGGGTTTCTTGTCATGGCCCCCTTAGGGAGAAGATTTTAGTATGGCAGTGTAGTATAATGAAGGAATGATCTGAACTTTGGCCTACATTGGCAGCCATCTTGAGCCTATCTGGTTTGATCCAATTTCTTGTGGTTTTGTTTTGATGTGCAGCCAGGAGAGTCCTCTGACTTCCTCATAGTCAGCCAAGACTTCTTTGCTGGCCTCCAGGCATCCAGTTAGAAGGTAAATAACTGTCTAGCAATGGTATTTGCATTGGATAAGAAAGGAATTAAGGACATGGGGAGAAAGGAAATTGGAAAAGGTGGAAGACTGAAGGATTATAGGTCCCAGTGGAATTTCAATATTGTTTAATTCAATGTACTAGAGGGATTCAGCTGAAACATAGATGATGGTGGGGTAGTAAAGCATAGGTTGCTTGAAATTGAGATATGGATGGTTTTTAGAGATGAGAGCCAGAATCTAAAGTATGACTATTGTATTGAGTTGTTGGAGGAAGGAGGAAGATCAACAATAAATCATTGAAAAAAAAAAAAAAAAGAAGGTCAAAGATTTGAAGGGCCAGGGAAGTGGAAGGGTCATCTAGGTGTACATGAAAACATAAGGGGCAATGGAAAAAGTAGCTGAAGAGAGTGACAACAAATCAAGAGTAAGTGATAAATCAGTAAATCAAGAGTTCCTGATTTTAGGGCGTCTAGATGACTATAACATGGAAATATACCATTTTTAATTGAATGGCCAATAACAGCAAAAGAATGTGGGAGAATCTATGATTAGAGAAAATTAGGTTTTTCTCATTGGTAGACTATCATTAGTTTTGTAGACTTTGGTGGATTCAACAGTTACCCAGAATCTGACTACAAACTGAATTTTATTAGCTGAATATGGGATGACTAGACTTTGGAGATATATTTTATAATGACCAAATAAATATAAGAGATATTGACAAATAAACCATAATGGCATTTAGTTATATTAGAAATCTCTCTGCAAACAGAATTAAAGCTCTCACTGTGTTGTAGTTTCAAGAAAAGGGGACTATATGTGTTAAAATGTACAGATCTTATTGTGCTTGCACATTATTTATGCCTTGTTTGTGTCTTCTTGGTGTGGGCATTTGCAATAGAAGAGAAAAATAAAAACAGACAATACAGCATATCTACATGCTATGGATCTAAAGCTATGGATTTAGGACTTTTTCCTCTAGTTATTATATGTATATAATATATTTGTCTAATAGTATATTTACATTCAATTTATATTTGCAATCATTTATTTTCATAAAAAACAATTATGGTAAATAATATCTTAATTTTAGAGATGTTTAAACTGAGAATCACATAGACAGAAGCTAATTAACACACAAGAAACAAAACTAGCCTTTGTTGAAGTAAGTATTCAGAATCCTTTATTATCTAGTGGACATTATCCTTTTACACATATTCAAACCCTTTGTATCTTTGAACCCTCACTTCTAGACAAAACCTTCTCCAGAACTTTACCCATAAAGATTTTTAACCTTTACTGAATTCCTATTGTGTTTACTCTCTTTACCACACATTTCGGTATGATATGAGAGATAATGAGTTTATGGATTTTCTGTACATCATCACTTAGTTGGAGTAAACACCTAATTTTCTGATATGATATTCTCAGTTCAGTTACTTGATTAGATAAATATTGCCTCTCTAACCCAGGTTTTTCTCTAAAAGTACCAATTAGATTTCAATAGTATGATAATGTATCAGGGGGTATGATTTGACTCTTTGTTTTAAAAGATAGTGATTTTTTAGGTTGGTGAGTGGTCACTGATCCCAAGGACAGCTACCAAAATATGACTCTATGAAGCTCATATTCACCTGATTTACAGTGGTTCATTAATATTGTTAATATTAAAAGAAGTATAATGTCAAAGCCATTTCTAGATTTCTTTCCTTAACTCCAATAATATAACGTTAAATGTTATAGAATAACAGATTGAGTGACCAGTCCTCTCTATGCGTTTCATTTCCCTAATTCTGACCATCTTGTTTTGGTTAGAGTTTATAGACATTCTAGAATCTCACAGATTGTTTCAGTGGAAGATTGACCCTCCTGGGAATAAGAAAGGAATGAGAGATTTATTCTAATTTACATTCTAGTCTTATAATTGGTCATGAGAATAAATAGTTTTATTCTGTCAAACAAGATTTATTTCAAGAACCTTTAGTGTCTGCTAAACCAAATCTCAATAATTGACTACCTTTCTCCCCCACACTCAACTAAACATACAGATGTAAATTTTCCTAAAGGTCTGAGGATGCTTGTTAAACAGAAGTTAAGAAGGTAATGCAGAATCTGCTAATTAGTAACAAATGCATTATTTATGGATGCCTAAAAATATTATTTAAATAACTCTTAAGTTAACAATGTTGCAGAATTAAATTTTAATTGGATACGGTCTCATTGTTTTTGAGATACAGTGTTTTTTAAATTTTATTTTATACTTTTTTGATAGACAAAAATACAAAAATACCTCTCGGTCTAACGGTTTCTTTGCACAAGAATGCTTTCTACAATAGATCCTGTTGTTGTACTTGCACAAAATATCTGTGTGTGTGTGTGTGTGTGTGTGTGTGTGTATGCACCATGCTTTGTTCAAAAAGTATATGTTCAAAATTATATTAAGTAGATTTTGTTTGGTACTGTGTGCCAAATGTCAAAATGGTCAAGTATATTTTGAAGATATATTCACCAATTTGTAGAGGATGTCCTAAGTATGTACATATTCAGCATACTTTCCTCCACCATCCCAATCCAGCTGTATTTTTTTAAAATTAGAATTGATCCTACGTCTTCCAAGTAATGAAAAGAATACAGAATCAATTTAGCCTTCTTGAAAAGAGAAATGATAGATAAATCTAATCAACCAAGGGGATAATGAAAGTAAATAGGAGAGAAGTAAAGCAGCTATCCTAAAATGAGCAAAGGACCCATTAATGCTTAGAACTAAAACTAAGGCTGTTAGGGGAGCCTGGTGGCTTAGTCAGTTGAGGATTCGACTCTTGATTTTGGCTCAGGTCATGATCCCAGGGCCGTGGGATCAAGCTCTGCATCAAGCCCACCTGAGAGCCTGCTTAGGATTCTCTCTTTCTTCCTTCCTCTCTGGCCCTCCCTACTCTCTCTCTCTCTCTCTCTCTCTCTCTCTCTCTCTCAAAAAAAAAAAAAAAAGAACTAAGACTAAAACTGTGCAAGCGGGCAAATTGAACACCTGTAAGACTACAGAAATGGAAACTGGAATAAAGGAGAGGACATGAGGACATGTAGATATGCTCTTCATTTTTTCTTCTATTTTGTCTTTAAGATTCCACAGATACTCTTTTAGTTTGAAATATGTCACTAAAGAAATGACCTAAAACACTTAAAGTTTTGTGCAATGTTATGTTTTGTAATGAAGAATTTTATAATTGAAGTTCAGCTATTTCTTCGATTTCAGTTAAATTTATTTTTGATTAAATTCAATTTAAATTTCATACCTTTGGTACAAATTACTATGAGCAGAGTTCTATTAAATTATACCTATATAGTATATTTTATTATCACTTCACTTTTATACATGCATGCTATCTGGAATGATGTTTATTTTGGGGTTGCAAGATTAGGCTATATTTTGGTTTCTAAATTTTATATTGCCCTGCACAGTTTGGAAATTTCTAGTGAATGTGGGTCATTTCTACACAATTTATAAGTTATTATTTTGTTTAACAAGATGTGCATGTGTCAGTGCAGAAGAGTGTTAACATCTCCATGTTTCAAGAGTTGGGCATAGATTAGACTTTCCTACGGGTCAAATTTGTGCCCCCTGGAAGGTCCTCTAAATTGAGAATTGAAAATGAGACTCTCTGAACAATGCAGTACAAGTTGACCCATGCTCTGGGATTTCATTGTGCCCTTAGCAAGAAAGAGATGTTGCTATATATATTCCCTATGTCTTATTCTCACACTTCCAGGAAACACAGTACATTTCATTTCATAGCATAGGACAAGTACAATCCTAGATGTCTTCCATCACAACATAGAAATATTCTAATATGCATTGAGATATTAAATGATGCCAAATAGATGGTTTAACAAGTGTATATCAGATTGCCTTTCCAATTTGTTTTGTGTCAGAAAATGAGATGGGTTTATTTTCAGTGCACTGAATCCAGGTCCAGTGTAGCAATTTGTTCCTTATGTTCAATTAGAAGTTTTGAGAATATATCTGTAATTTTTTGCTTTTCCTTTTTACTAGTGGATAGAAGAAATAAATAACTGAAGTAATTTCTATAAGCCTCACATACAATAATCAATAGATACATATGGATCAATTATAGATTCTCCTCTGAGGTATAGTTAGCATGTTAAATAAGCTGTTTATCCATGTTGTTTTACGTTATCCATAGTACATTCCTTTTCACGGCTAATATTCCATGTGTTAGATAAACCACAATGATTTTATCCATTTACCTGTGGGTGGACTTTTGTGTTAGTTCTCCTTTTGGATATTAAAAATAAGGCCACTATGGACATTCATCTGAAAAGGAGTTTTTGTATGTATGTGTGTGTGTGTGTGTATATATATATATATATATATATATATATATATATATATATATATATACACACATATATATATGAACATATATATACATATATATATATATGAACATATATATATACACATATATATCAAAATTGGGGATATATATATATATTCATTTTTTTCATTTAAATAATTTGGAGTGGAGTGATGGCATCAGATGGCAGTTGTATTTTAAATTTTAGAGAAACTGCCTAATGCAATTTTACTTAGTAAAATAGGACAAATTTTTGACATATATATAATAACATGTATCAATGTAAACAAACAAGCAAACACAACAACCAAGAGAACATATTGTTTCGTTCCATTTATATGAACTTTTAGAAAATATAAATCTTATTTATTTTGTTAGAAAAAGCAGGTATTTGGTTGTATGGGATATTAATAAATAAGGATGGATTGAGAAGAGGCTCAACAGAGCTCTTTGGTAAATAGCAATATTTTACATTTTTATTGTGCTGAATGATTATACTAATATATGTATTTATCAAAAAGTATACAACTGTATACATAAAATGGATGAAAAATTTTCATATAAATTATACCTCAAGTATGGTAATTTTTAATGTTACTTTAAACTGTGATTCTATTTATTTCACTCTAGAATTTAGAACTACTCTAGTGTGCTTTACCTCAATGAAATATAATCATATGAGTTTACTTTGTAGTTTTCTATATATTCCTTAAAATAAGAATATTATAAATATTCCATAAAATATTTTAGAATTTTAGCTTTGTTTGCATTTATATAAAGGGTATTTTAAATATTCAGAATATTATTCTATTCTGTAAATAAGAATAAGAGAAATATTAAGGTTGTTTTGAGGATTAAATATGTTTGTAAATATAAAGTAGCTAAAACAGATCCTGGCATAAAAATTTTATGTTTCATGCCAGTATATAAACTGCAGAAAAAATACTACCTCTACCAATAAGTTTTTCTTTTTCATATCACCTGGTGCTCACCTCACCTGAGTGCCTCTAATGTGGAATATTTAAGATACAGTGTGAAGTGAAAAGCTGAGGAAATAGTTTTATGAGTTTCAAAAAGCATTTTACATATGAGTATCTGAATGTAGGTTCAGCTATGTTACCTAGATGTAATTAAGGTAAGAATAGGATCTATGTGCACAAGTACAAACATGTCTACTAAGAATATATATTTGTCTTATTTGTTTTTAATTTTAATGCATCAATTTATTGGTGCCCAGACCACATAGATGTAAATGATTAGCAAATATCTTAAAATCTTCATGAATATCTTCTGTAATATCAGATTAATTTTATTAAAGATGTTGCAAGATACTTGCAGGTGGAGAGCACACACATTGGAACAAAATACATCTTTCAGTGGTCTGTGTACAAATAAATGATGTTAGTTGTGGTTACAACCATCATGTGGAATGCGTTGGGACTATATTTAAACTTATACCCCCACGTCATTGTCATCTACACAATTACTTTTTGCAGTTTCCTAGTGTAAATACATTTTCACTGTATTCAGGCACAGTATTTTAAATTAGCTTGGCCCATGAGGAAGCTTATGATTTTTGCCTACTCTTTCACCTTACTTCATCCCCAGTGTAAGCTTCAGTCACACTGTCACTATTTCCAAATTCATATTCAACAAATTTGTTACTTGGGGAATTACTTTGGAGTCATTGAGATATGGGTTTGGCCCTTGGGTGTATCAGCCTGGTAGCATTTTGACTGTGTCCATTATTCATCAGTTCTACAGCATTCAGTTTCCTCATTTGTATGATGGAGAATATTTTACACTTACCTTACAGGATGATTTTTCAGAGTCAGTGATATAATAATACAGGTAAAATACAAAGCAGAGTGCTTGAATTAGGAGTTAGTACCCTTTGTCACCACTACCATGACCTCCATTGTTCTTAACTGTTGATGAGAGATATTGGATTATGTGTGATATGTGAGTGTCAGTACATTTTCCAGGAGAGATTCCTATATGTGCATGGTGGAAGATGGGTGTGGTCAGAAAGAAGTTTGGCTTTCAAAATTGGGGATATTTTAGTATGCTTGATTGTCTTGTTTTCCTCTTCTCTCTTCTCCTTGTCCTTGTCCTTGTCCTTGTCCTTCTCCTTCACCTTCTCCTTCTCCTGCTCCTGCTCCTTTTTCTTCTGCTTCTGCTTCTGCTTCTGCTTCTCCTTCTCCTCTCTTCTCTTTTTTTTTTTTTTTCAGTAGGGAGAGGAAAGACTGACTAGAAATAAGATAAAATTTGGGTTTGCACCAGAACATGAGCTACCATCTGGGCCAATGAAACTGTTGAAGAAAAGGAGTTTGGAGGATGTTTCTTCCATTTAGTATTTTGCCTAGGGGTAAGTTTGACTTGGTATTTTAAATATGCATCCTCTTGTATTTTTGCTGCTATGTACAGTTGACCCTTGGACAACACAAATTTGAACTCCACAGGTCCACTTATATGCAATTATTTTCAAGAAATATAGTACAGTACTGTAAATGTATTTTTTATCTTCCTTATGATGTTCTCAATAACATTTTCTGTTCTCTGTTTTATTATAAGAATGTAGTATCTCATACATGTAACATATAAACTATGTGTTTATCAACTGTTTATGGTATTGGGAAGGCATCCAGTCAATAATAGGCTATTGGTAATTGTGTCTTGGAGGAGTCAAATATTATACATGGATTTTTGACTTGTGGGGTGTTGGTGCCCCTAACCTTGCATTTTTCAAGGATCAACTGTAAATACATTTAACTAACACAGTTTTTGAAGAGAACCACCTTAATATTTTGAAAGCACCAATCAAATCAGAATAAAAAATAAATGTTATGTAATCAGTTCAGCAACCATGTAACTTTTGACAGATTAGTCCTGGTATCCACAGTATACTTCCTAAAGATATAAAGGCTCTCAAATGAAATGCCCTGCAGTATAAGTCTTGGAACAGACAAATGAATTATGCTGCTAAATAAAGATTGCTTTTTAGGAAAAAAAAAAGTAAACACAGGTTATTACAACAAATAATTAACCAAGCCTGTGTGGACAGCACCATCTTTTGTAAAATCTTTGAAATTAGGGTTTTGTTTTGCTTTTTAATTGATACAAAGATACTCTGAGCCTCGTTGCAATTAATGTGAAATCCCTGAATCAATGTACTGCATTGTGCATTCTGGCCTGGTTAGTTAAGTTAATGGGAGTGTGAGGTTCATTAAGCAAGTGCTAATGATTTTCTCCCTGTATTGTCTGAGCCTCACCTAGTTACAGTCAAATATAAATATTACCAACCTGGTCATCTGTCTTAACAAATACATGTCATTGGTGATAAGGATGATTATATAGATAGTGCTGCTTACTGATCTAGGGAAGAAGTCATTCATTCAAAACATTCCAGGTTAAGAATGTGTCCACATTTTTGCATGGAAAATTGAAAGTAAACACTGTAATGCAGAGCTTAGTACTCTGTAATACGTGTGTATGCGTATACACAGTCTTATACACATAGACAGAAACATGTATTTCTTACTGCAGGTATATATTAATGCCCCTTTACATCAGAAAACTAGATATTAGTGTAAGAAAAACTTTTTTCGAGGCCATTTTTGTGTAAAGGTTGGTAGGGAAAATTTTTTTCATAGTGTTCTCTGTATGATCATGATTAACTTTTTAAAAAATTTAATCCCATAAACTTGCCAGTGGTAACTGGTCTGTTCATTTAAAGATATTTCTGTAGTTTGCTTTCTAAGACTTGCAGTTAAATGCCAAAAGACATTTTTAACATTTATTCAGATTAGCTTTTCCTGTTTTATCTATTTTGAGTATCTTTGAATAAAAACATCTGAAAAACAATTTCCAAATTCTGCATAAGTTTGGAGACAGAATTTTATTCCAGTTTTTTTTATAACATTATCTTTGCTTTTACTTTAATTTCAAAGACTCTCACTCTGTCATGTACTCTAACAAAATCTATACTACACTGTTATAGCACAAGATCAGGAATAAACAGTAATAAGAAAATAGATAAATATAATGATATATTTTAATATGATCAGTAAAAATATACAGTATAAATAAATTGATATATTTAGATATATAGATATTTTGGGGTGCAAGTAAGATTACTTCTCTTTGAAGGAGAATTGTATAACTCTTCATAAAATAGTAAAGGAGATGGCCATTGATTTGGACCCTGATGGCGAAGTGTGAATTGAGCATGTGGAGGGAATACCTTTTCTTATAGAGAAAGCATATGAGCAAATCTGTTTGTAACCTGTGATTACATGTAGGAAAAAATGACATGTCATTTTGGTCTAGATATTAGAAAATAAATTAGGGGCACCCGGGTGGCTCTGTCAGTTAAGTATCTGATTCTTGATTTCAGCTCAGGATCTCATGATTTGTGGGATCCAGCCCCAAGTCAGGCTCTGTGTTGATGACACAGATCCCAAGCCTGCTTGGGATTCTCTGTCTCTCTCTGTCTCTGTCTCTCTCTCTCTGTCTCTCTCTCTCCTCTCTCTCTATCTCTCTTCCCCTACCCTGTTTGTTCTCTCTCTCTCTCTCTCTCTCTCTCTCTCTCTCTCTCAAAATAAATAAGCTCTAAAAAATTAGGAATATTTAAAACTTATTTAGGATGTTTCTATAAAATGGATGTGTCATCCATCTAAAAAAGGAATAAGTCCTGGAGCAGAAAATAAGGACTAAGGAGAAGGATCTTAAGGTAATGGATCTTAATACAAGATCCATCTTGAAGAAACAACTCTTTTCCCATAGGTCTTTCCGATAGGGAGACCATAGGATTTCTCAATTTTCTGGGAGTGGTGACAGAGCCTCTATGGGGAAATAGTTTAACCAGGTGAGATACAAACATTAGTAAAATCTTCTTCAGAGCAATAACCTTATCTCAATTTCCTGAGGATAATTAGGAATAGCCTGTGACTATGGTTGAGGCAGAGATCACACATAGAATTGTCTTTTCTCTCCTTGTGGAGGGGGTTGGAGAGGAGTGACAGGAGCGCAGCAGGGATCCCTGTGTATGGTGTACCATCTCATGATCTTTGTTATCAGGAGTCAGAATCAAGAGAGGACAAGTCAAGGAGGCAAAGCAGTAAATCATTTGCAGGGCCATTTCCTAAAATTGTGTTTTAGAAACAATGAATGTGGAACTTAATTTCTATCAATAGAATCAATAGAGGACTTGGGGCCTCATGCCATCCAAGTTTAAGTTAGACAAATAGACTCAATATTGGAAATCACATTCAACCAATGATGAGTACTTCAGCTTTTTTCTAGATGCACCTTCTTCTCACTTTACTTGCTGCTGTCAGATATACCATGTCCCCCCTTTATGATCAATTAATTTTAGGAAACACTTACAAAATACCTTTGAAGAATGCATATAAAGATTCTCAATTATAAAACTTCCCAAACCATCTATACATGAAGAGTCACTTGAATTTTAAATAAATGAGTATGACATAGAGACTCCTACTATCTTGTTTGAACACAGAAGCTAATGTGAAAATTATGTCTGCCTAGAACATATTTTGGGCAACACAATCAATTCAACATCAAGGCTCTTTGAATGGTAACTAGGTTTTTGCAACTTCTTATCTAAGGCTCTCTCCAACTCTAATAATAAAATTATGGGTTTTGGAAAATTATTTCTACTACAAAAACTTCTGTTTTTTTCTTCCCTGTTAAAAATAGAAGTGTTGTTGTATGCCTGTGATATTATTTCCATATTTAAAGTATGAAATTCAGTGTGTAGACTTGGTCTGTATGTCTCTGCTTTACCAATTTGCAAACACTATAGAGTATCTGTGATTCAGTATGGGGCAGTCTCTTATGTGAAGATATGAAGATTTCCCCATTAGTGCTTAATGCCATGCTCAGTTTCTCACCAAAATTTTTACAACCCTACACATATTGATGGGAGGGCATCAAAGTTCCATAACCTAAGAGTCACAATTCAATCAGTCCAATAAAACCAGGAAGGAATTAAACTATGACAACTAGACCATAAATGTCAGATTAATTCACCTGCACTTTAATATTTCAGGAATTAAATATTTTAAGAAGTGATTTTTCTTATAGACTTAATGTAGAATTGGATAATAAAAATTGGTTTATGAAAAAGGGAACATTTACTCTCAGGCATGCACCAATAGCTAGTCTTATACACTACTGAGGCTTAATGAACTTTTCTGAAATTCTCATTACTATCTGAAACTTACTTTATGAGTTCCAGTTTCAGGAACTTTAACTATATTTTTTTAAGAAACCAAAAAGTAAAAAGAAAAAAAAGACAAAAAAAACTTCTTTACAAAGGGTTTTTCTTGAGTAAGTGATAAGTGGTGCCGACAACTTAGCTTATTAATGGAAGACCTGATGCTTGTGAATCAGTGTCATTGGTTTAGACACATCCTTGTGCTACTTCTCTGGACACAAACCTTACTGATAACCTTCACCTGCAATCCTGAACACTTCTAACTTTGGTAGCAAGAGGATATAATTACGTGGGCCATAATAACTCAGCACAAATCATGAAGTTTTTTATAAACAAGTAAGAGTACATGCCCTGCTGACCTTGAGGAGAAAATATAACTCTGATCAGGAAAGGTAGAATATTTTAAAACTGAGTCAGGGCACTTATGATTTAGAAAATGGCACAACCTGTAATTTCCTGCCCAAAATAGAAGTATCATACGAGTTTTAGTTCAAGGTGACTCATAAAAAGTTAGAACATTAGGGAAAAGGATCTATAAACACAGAATTATTACCTAGCCTTCAGAGGAATTAGGAAAAATGTAATCAAGGGAAAGCTTTGGTATCAGTCCCCTGTGTAAGACAGAAGTACTTATTTCTACCAATATATTCTTACAGTCTTATTAGTAACCACATTATGTTGTTTAACAGAAATTTATTTTAACAAAATTTGAAATTTAAACATAAAGCATCATTTGAAATATGACACAAAATATGTTTACTATTGTGTTTCATAATTTAAGCATAGCATCTTTCATCACAGTTGGGCACTAGATCAAGAATTATAGGATAGGTTTTCTACTCTGTTCTATTGATCTATGTGTCTATTTATGTGCCAGGGTTATACTGTTTTGATTACTATAGTTTTGTAACATAATGTGAACTCCAGAATTGTGATGCCTCCAGCTTTACCTTTCTGTTTCAAGGTCACTTTGGATATTCAGGGTCTTTTGTGGTTCTATACAAATTTTATGATTGTTCTACCTCTGTGAAAAATGTTGTTGGTATTTTGATGGGTATTGCATTAGATATGCATATTGCTTTAGGTAGTATAGACATTTTAACAATATTTTTTTCTTCCAATCCATGAGTATGGAATGCCTTTTCATTTATTTCTGTCATCCTCAATTTATTTCATAAGTATTATATAGTTTTCAGAGTAAAAATCTTTCTCCTTTTTGGTTAGGTTTATTTCTAGGTATCTTATTGGTTTCGGTGCAGTTATAAGTGGGATTTATTCCTTAATTTCTCATTCTGCTGATTCATTACTGGTGTATATAAATGCAACAGATTTCTGCAATGAGCCCACAACTATATGGTCAATTAATATTCAACAAAGCAGGAAAGAATATCTAATGGAAAAAAAGTCTCTTCAATAAATGGTGTTGAGAAAACTGGACAGTAACATGCAAAAGAATAAAACTGTATCACTTTCTTATACCATACACATAAATAAATGAAAAATGTATTAAAGGCCTAAATAAGAGACCTGAAACCATAAAAATCCTAGAGTAGAACGTAGGCAGTAGTAACCTCTTCAACATCGGCCATAGCAACTTCCTTCTAGATGTGTCTCCTGAGGAAAGGGAAATAAAAGCAAAAAGTAAACTATTGAAACTTCATTAAAATAAAAAGCTTCTGCACAATGAAGGAAAAATGAAAAAAAAAGGCAACCTATAGAATGGTAGAAGGTATTTGTAAATGACATATCTGATAAAGGGTAGTATATGAAATATATAAAAAACTTATAAAACGCAACACCCTAAAAATGAATAATCCAGTTAAGAAATGAGCAGAAGACGCAAATAGACATTTTTATAAAGAAGACTTACAGATGGCGAATAGACACGTGAAAAGATGCTTAGCATCACTGATGATCAGGGAAATGCTAATCAAAACTACAATGAGATATCAACTCACACCTGTTAGAATAGCTGAAATCAATAACACAATCAATCAAGAAACAAAAAAACAAAAAACAAAAAAATAACACAAGAAACAAGTGTTGGCAAGGATGTGGAGAAAGGGAAACTCTCCTGCACTGTTAGTGGGAATGAAAACTGGTGCAGCCACTCTGTAAAACTGTATGGAGATTCCTCAAAAGGTTAAAAATAGAACTACCCTAAGATCCAGCAATTTCACTACTAGATATTTTCCCAAAGAATACAAATATACTAATTCAGAGGGATGCAAGCACCCTGATGTTTATAGCAGCATTATCTGCAATAGCTAAAATATGGAAAGTGCCCAAATGTCCATCAACTGATGAATGGATAAAAAAGAGGTGGTATATAGATGCAATGGACTATTACTTGGCCATAAAAAGGAATGAAATATTGCCATTTGCGGTCACATGAGTGGAGCTAGAGAGTATTATGCTAAGCGAAATGAGTCTAAGAAACAAAATAGATGAACAAAGGGAAAGAAGTATTTAGAGGCAAACCAAGAAACAGACTTCTGTCTATAGAGAACAAATTTATGGTTACCAGAGGGGGTGGGGGTGGGGGAGCAAGTGTGAGGATAGGTAAGATAGGTGATGAGGATTAAGGAGGGCACTTGTGATGAGTACCATGTGTTGTATGGAAGTGTTGAATCACTATATTGTACACCTGAAACTAATATTACAATGTATGTTAACCAACAGGAACTTAAATAAAAACTTAAAAAAAGAAGAAATTTCCCTACCTAATCCAGAAACAGAACTTACCTTAATTTATTGAGCTATATTTTGCAATATGTGTAGGGCACTGGTGCTGGCCCTGCCCATTCTGCCCTCTCACTTAGGATAGGCAATGTGGAAATAGGTTTACTTAAAAAAGAAATATTACTTTTTTTCTGATTATCAAAGTAACACATGTTCACTGAAGAAAATATGTAAATGCAGAAAGTGTAATAAAAATGTTGATTACAAATATGAAAAAAAAAAGAATTGTAGGATACGGAGCTGGTAGTAGGTCCTTACTTCCAGGTTATTTTCTTAACTATGGGAAAAAAATCTTTGGATCCTTCCATTAGGTATTTCTTCTCAGGTCTTTCATCTTCCCTGAATACCAGTGTTCTTTGAATTTTTTTGTTTGTTTGAGGGGCGGTGGGGGCTGTACAGGGAAGTCTGTCTAGAGGATATTTTGAGGGAAAAGAGAAAGACTCACATACTTCTAACCTCACCATGCTACTCCCTGCAACATCAGAGCTACTAAAATCAATGACAGCTCCAGTCTCCGTGTGTAATGCCTATTCAAGTCCAACATGTAGCACACCTCAGACAATCTGCAGTAAACCAGTTGAAGTGCAAGTTTTGAAAAACAAAAAGGAACAACAACAACAACAACAAACCTTAACTAAAGCTTTAACTTAGTTTCTCCTCTAAGTCCAGGCTAAGGAACTGGGCTGTTACAGCTTTGTCCTCATCCCCATGGCACTCACAGGGGGCACAGACTGTGTTCAGTGCATGGCTCTCAACTCTGTTGCCTACAGCATTGCCTGGCAGGGAAGGCAGTGTTTAATAGATGCTTGTTACGTGAATGAGAGAAAGCAATTAATAAGTAATTAAATGAATTGTGCTGTTAAAATTGTTATACATGTGGAACTACAAAATTGATTCCTACTTCATACTATATCAACAAAACATTCATTTTCTTATAGATAAATATATAAATGTGAATTTAAAAATATATCAATTTAGAGGAAAATATGGACAGTATTTAAAACTTTATAGCTGGATGGATTTAAAAAGAAAAACAAACTGAATCATCAAATTTGCCTATCAAAACGGTTAAATACTTTTACAACAGAGTCATTATTAACAGAATGGAGATTTGAGATATAGACTGGAAGAACAAACTTGCAAAATATTTTAAAAAACATTGTACAGAAAAAAATATTTTAGAGGGGTTGTAAATCATATTTTCTTTCTTTTAGTATTTATTTTTTTTGAGAGACAGAGAGAGAGAGAATGAGTGGGGAAATGGGCAGAGAGAAGGGGAGACAGAGAATCCCAAGCAGGCTCTGCGATGTCAGCACAGAGTCCCATGTGGGGCTCAAACTCACAAATCATGAGATCATGACCTGAGTTGAAACCGAGAGTCTGTCGCTTAACCGACTGAGCCACCCAGGTGATCCAATCATATTTGTGTTTATATCTTATGCACAGCAAGAAGTCAACCTCATAAAGCATAGGTGAACAGTGAATTTAAAATAATAGATTCACATTTGAACACCAGCTAGTTATGGATTAAAAATATACAAATTAAAAAGTAACTTGTATCAATAAAAACCAATGAATAATCAGTATGATTCATTTACTCATGTGACCATATTATTCTTCAGATATATCCATAAAGACAATACCATTCATAAGATGACATACATAAAAAAATGATTAAAATTGCCTTCTGAATTTTCAAGCTTCGTTTGACAAAGGGAAGCTTTGGTGTCTTCTTATTCTGTTCCTTCTTCAAGATATTTCTGCAAATGTCTAATCACTATTAATTAATAAGAAAATAATACATACAGATAAAAAATTGACAAAGTAAATGAATAGGCAGTTCTTATGAAGGAAATATCACCAGCCCACAAAAGGGACAATATTTTAATAAAAAATTATCAGAGAAATCATAGAAATGCAAATTAAAACAGACATACCATTTCACTGGCAAAATAAATAAATCCTACAATACAAACTGTTGGTAAACTTATGAGAAATAAAAACTCTCGCATTTTCTTTTGGCAATCATAAATTTGCTAAACCAACTTTGAATAACAAAATATAATTATCGATTAAATAGCAGTCTATTCAAGATAAAAATGCACATATAATGCTTCCCATCAATTCTACTCTAAAATATACTCTCTGTAGGAATTCATTAAGATGTGACCAAGAAGATGTTTACACAGATTTTAATTGTTGCAACGTTTATAATAACAAATGTTTTTTTAAAAATTATAAATGTCAATAAACAGGTGACCATACAATTAAATTATAAAACATTCACAAAAAAAGATGCAAAAGATTAGAGATGCAGATTTATTTAAGAATATATATATATATTTTTTTTTTTTTTTTAATTTTGAGTTAAAAAGCAAGTTTGGGAATTATATTCAAAGGAGACTGTTCACATTGTATTCTAAAAGATAAAAACATATATATTCTTATGCTATATACATATGCAATATACATATAATACATATATAAAATATTAAGGCTTTTAGAAAACATGCAAAGGTGACATTTGTGAACCTTGAGGTTAGACAAAAAGGGATAAAATCAGGAAGAGATACATTCTGAATTCAACTTTATAATTTTATCCCTCAAATTTGAAATCTTAGGAGATATGGGAACAATATGAAACTAACTATATAAAATTATATGAAAGTTAATTGAATAAATGAGTATTCAAATATATGGAACATGCAAACACTTTGCATAATTGTGTTTTAACCATAATTTCCAACGTTCACTGCATAGGGATATGGTGGGAACTAAGTGAATTGCATTGAAAGAAAGCATGTGAGGATTAGAAGCACTGCTTTTAATCTCCAAACTATTATTCCTTCTTCCTACTGTGGCAAGTGGGAAATTATGTGTATGTAAGAACTGGATAATTGAGTTTGTGATCTGTGATTACCAGAGCCAGGGCCTGAGATGTTCCTTCAGTGAGGCCGTATCTATAATGAAATCACTAATTGAATCTTCTACATATACCTCTCTGCCTCAAGAATGAAACATGTATTAAAAGGCTTCTAACAATACTTGTATGGCCAGAAAAAATCAAATATGGAAAGATACTAATATTTTAAATAATTTGAATACTATTGTTCTAACATTGGATAATAAAAAAAAATTTCCTTTTCTTCTTTTTCAAAGTAGATTACTTACTTAGTACTCATTAGTATAATTTTCTTTAAGGTATTTTCTCTGTTTTTACTAACAGTATTTCTAATAGCTCTTTTCTCAGTCCTAGTCACCATGTAGATTTTACAAAAGTAGCCCATGAGACAGGAAATTGAATGCAGGCGGTTTTTATGGGAAATGATTTTAGGAAGGACAAGTGGAGAGCAGAGTGAATGTGACAGGAAAGGAGAGGATACAGCAGAGGATAACGTGCTACTTAGCAGGCTACCACAGTAGACAACTGGAACTTAACCCTGTTAGGAGATCTCTGAGAAGAGGATAAAACCTATGTCAGGATTAGCCAAACAAAGAATGCTAAAGCAGGTGTATTTATGTGAGATTCCAGTCCTTATTGCTAGCTTCCATGGTGTTAATTTGTCATCAAGTCAGAGTGCCTTGTGTACACTGAGCAAATTCTCATGGCACTAGGGGAAGACCTGGATTTAAAGAGCAGCGGAGAGACCTGAGTGTGTGAGACAGGAAACTGTTAGTAAGCAAAGACTACTCACCAGCTGTGTAGCTGAGGTGAACTTAGGTGTGCTGAGGGAAATGGAGTGGGGCATCAGCTATAAATACCAGCCTCCCATCCATCCTCATACCCTATCTCTTAAATTTTCTTGTTTTTTACACTTACCCAATTCTACACTTCCAAGTTTCTTTACCTTTCTTCCATCTATTTCAGATTTCCTGAATGGCCCCAGTAAATTACATAATAAGGAGACACAGAGAAATTTGGAGAACACTGGATTTTTTTCTCTGTGACAGATCCACTTCACTGTTTTAACACAACTAAAGTTGGGAGTTACATTATGGTTGTTTTTGTTTTTTGTGGTTTTTTGGTGGTTTTTTTTTGTTTTTTTTTTGTTTGTTTTTGTTTTTGTTTTTGTTTTTGTTTTTGTTTTTTGTCTAGAAAATCCCCACTGAGCAAAGTGTCAAGAATTGACAGGACATAAAAGAATAAGAATAGAGAAATGTAGAGCACTCCCATGGATCTCAGCCAAGAGGCTGATAATATAAAATGTTGAGTTACATACCCACTGTGTGCCTTAAATTAAAAGCCTTGCTGTGGCTTAAAAGATAGTGTTTTATCTGCTCCACAGATGACTCTGATTTTCTTCCTAATACTTTCCCCTTAACTTACTGCACTCAAGGCCAACCAGCTTCATTGTTGTTTCTCAAACAGATCAAAAATGCTTCTGCCTCTGTACTTGCCTTTCCCCCCCCTATACCGGGAACTCTGCAAGAACTTTCCAAGACTCCTTCCAGTTTGTGTACCTCATTCAGAATGTTGCTGAATATCACCTCTTCAGGGAAGTCTTCTTGATTCTATCATAAAAATAACACTTCTGAGATGACTCTAAATCTCCTTTACCCTCACTTATTTTTCTCTACACACAGACAAGCCAACAAGTATGGATTTTTTAACCTCTTATTAGCTATGTCACCCATCTTGAATGTAAGCTACTTCTTAGGGAAAGGCATTGCCTCTTTATTTGCTCTTGTATCCCCAGTAGTTAGTGTCTTGAACAGAGATACTTAATAAATATTTGTGAATAAATAGACATAACACTTCCTAATAGGTCCTTTAATTGTATTAATATATACC